>NW_017304155.1:602713-610503 GCF_001594115.1 Trachymyrmex septentrionalis | reverse complement strand
GAAACTAATTAAATTTAAATTAATATATTTAATATCCATTTAATATGTATTTGTATGCGAGAATCATTGACAAATAAATGAATACATGCAGAATTTTAGTAAAGGTCAAATAAAGGTGAAACTAAAGATAAATTTTACTAAGATATACGATAACTCTCTCATCCACATTTTTCATTATATCTAAATTAATAATTTAATATATAATATTAAAAACTTACCATTTTTCTTGCAATATGGTTATTATTACCGAAATGATAAGAAAAAGAAACACCTGATACCTAAAGTACGATCAGGATTAAACCAGAGAATGAAAAGATTATTCACGAGCATTCACGACTGGAACTGAACACCCGACTTTGGAAATTGGAAAATATATGGTGGAACGGTGAAAGTATAAAGCCACGTATACACCTAGGCTGCGTTCGGAAACTAGAGATCTTATAATCAGAGTTTGACCACAGTATATACAGTAGCGCAACTCTATTGCTTTTATATTGGCCAAAATGGAGTGCGCATACGTGAAATAAGTAAGTTGCTCTGTAATTTTCTCCTTCTTTATTGCGCTTTCTCTCTCTCTCTCTCTCTCTCTCTCTAAATAAGCATTTCAATGTTCCATTTAACATTTGTCTTTCAAGTATACATGGTTTAGAATAGAAATTTGGAGGGAAGTGTATTGCCCATTTGGTGAAATGTGTAACAAACGTCGAAAAATTAGTCTAATTTTTGTGAAAAAGTGATAAAGTAAAAAAGTGAACAAAAGTAACGTAGAAAACCGAGCAAGAAAGATTTCTTTTTATTTATTATATTTTTAAATTTATTTTTAGGGCATATATATGTATATAAATTTTCTTTTATATCAGCTTTCTCATAATATTTTTATAGCATATATTTACAATTACATAATATTTCTGTATAAATATACATTTTTTAATTAATTTAATATTTTTCCTACATTTTAATATTTTTCCTAATTTTCTACATTTTTTCTTTATTTTTCAATATATTTACAATTTATTTTTATTAATTTTAATAAAGTTTAGATTATTTAATTGTAGTAGTATTTAAAGAGAGAACAATAAAAAAAGGAGGAAAAGAGACAGGGCAACTTATTTCACGCATGCGCATTCCATTTTGGCCAACATAAAATCAGCAAAGTTGCGCTACTGTATATACGAGGTCTGTTCAAAAAGTATCGCGAATTTTGTGTTTTTTCAAAAATTATTTATTCATGAATATCTATTTTGTCCCCTTCAAAGTAATCCCCATCAGATATTATACACTTGTGCCAACGTTTTTTCCAATCCTCGAAGCACTTCAAAAAATTATTTTTTGTGATCTTGTTCAGCTCCTCCTTCGATGCCGTCTTTATCTCCTCAATCGTAGCGTAGCGTCGTCCTTTCATGGGCCTCTTCAGTTTCGGGAACAAGAAAAAGTCACAGGGGGCCAGATCTGGGGAATACGGTGGCTGCGGCATCATTAGTGTGTTGTTTTTGGTCAAAAATTCGCGCACAAGCAACGATGTGTGAGCAGGGGCGTTATCATGGTGCAAAAGCCAATTTTTGTTCTTCCACAAATCCGGGCGTTTCTGGCGGATTGCTTCGCGCAAATTGCGCATAACTTGCAGGTAATATTCCTTATTGACCGTTACGATTGGCCAATACTATTTTCTTCACTTCATCAATGTTTTCGTCTGTTGTTGACGTGCTCGGGCGTCCGGCACGCTCTTCGTCGTTCACATCTTCTCGGCCCTCTCAGAACATTTTGTACCACCGATAAACGTTGCTTCGGTCCAAGGTAGCTTCACCATATGCCACAGTCAACATTCGGATTGCGTCCGCGCACTTAATTTTGTTTTTCACACAAAATTTGATACAGATTCTTTGATCCATTTTTTGAAATAGGCAAAAATCGAAGACGAGCCAAAACACGTGCAAGCAAAGCAGGTGTCAAAAATTAACTGAACATTCAAAATGGCCGAACTTGTCGGCATAAGTGAGAGACATGAGTACCAACATAACGCCACAAAAAATCGAAAATTGAATATACGTAAGCCGCGGAAATTCAAAATTCGCGATACTTTTTGAACAGACCTCGTATACTGTAGCAACGTTAAGTAACTTACTTATTTCACGCATGCGCACTCTATTTTGCCTACACTGACATCAAAAATGCCGACAGAGAGTTGCGCTACTGTGGTTTGGCGACTATAGACAAAAAATGACTTTCTTGTATAAACGCATGTCATGGTAGAAGGAATAATATGATCTTTGACTAGGTGTTTTTCATTTAATGACATAAGTCGACACATACCGACATAAGTATTGTTCTATCTTTGTTATTCTCTGAATGTCAAAAAGGATAAAACGACGTTTGTGTGATGGCTCCTGCACACTGGACGCGGAAACGCGCGGCAAAATGAGCGGTAACCAATAACACATTAGGAACTGAAGTATATATACACTAGAATAGGTATCGAGGAAAATTCGTGGCCACAATTGATCAGCCGCCATTTTAGCTGGGACGATATTTGAGCGAATCAGAAGCGTTCGTGCACGCGCTGCGATGTATCGATCGATGTACTATCTACAGGGTGTCATCGTATGTAAAGCTACAGGGTGTCTGTTAAGTAAGGTCAAAGCAGCATTGGAGGCGTAAAATGGGTCAAGGAGAACAAAAAAGTTTTATACCATTTTGCAATTTTCGTAATAGTTAACAAGATATTAATTACTAAAAATGGCCAAATAGTGATCTTTAATAATTTTTTTTTCAAATATTATCAACTTTACAGAAAAACTGCAAGAGACAAAAATTGTTTATTTTTTTTTCATAAAGTTCTAAGAATTTTTTAATATCGTATTTTCTCAGAATAATAAAAATAAGAAAATGCAGTACTAAAAAGTTGATAAAAAATTCTGAAAAAATTCTTAGAGTTCTATGGGAAAAGAGTAAACAATTTTTATCTCTTATAGTTTTTTTTGTAAAATTGATAGTATTTGAAAAAAAAATTATAGAAGACAAATATTCGGCCATTTTTAGTAATTAATATCTTGTTACTATTGTGAAAATTACAAAATGGCATAAGACTTTTTTCTTCCCCTTGACCCATTCTACATCTCCAATGCGACTCCGACCTTACTTAACAGACACCCTGTATATGGACATCAATGGTATGTAAACAAAAATAATGTCACTTCAATTTTATTAGTATATTCAATAAAGTAACATTAATAATTTTCATATCTTACGTCGTTAACATATGTGCAAAAATTGATACATTTAATACAAAAATTCTTATCTATGAAATGAAATTTTTACTTCTCTGCCCACGTCCAGGCACTCAGCACTTTATGTTGATGCTTTGCACATTTTACAGTCAGGCGATTTTATAATCTTTCAAAGTAATCTTTCAAATATAACTCCACACACAATGATCTTGCTGACATAGAGTTATATTTCATTTGGGCGTTTTAGTCGAACGACAAATTTTTCAAGCCTGTTGATTGGCTATGGATAAAAAGATTTGAGGATCTCTGTTCTGTACACGTTTGTCGTACGACAAAAACGTACAAATGAAATAGCATGCGTCTCACTAAAGAACACTAAACATAAGTGCGCATGAGCACCTGAAAGCTTCTGATTCGCTCTTATATTAACCAAATTAAAATAGCGCTGATCAATTGGTGCTACGATTTTCTGCTTCACAACGGAGATGCCTATTCCAGTGTATATATAGTTCAGTGACTGTAAACTTATTAGCTACCGCATCACATTTTGCCGCGGAGCAAACGTTTCGCGTCCAGTGTGCAGAAGCCGTTATATTCTAGAACTCTCTTTCCTGCTTTAAACAAATATCAAACTGTAGCGGATTGCATATAATAAATGTAGGTAATGGAGGAAACTCGGATTCACAAATAACAACGTTCGTTTATTATCACATACAATATCTTATCGTGACAATGTAACTTGATATGTCTCGTATATCTGCGCGGTTGAAGAAGAATCAACAAGAGAGAGTGTCTAGATGGGAACTTCGATATTGTATTCGTGAGAGCGCGCCATCTGGTCGCGGAGTGTGTAAGTCTGAGTATAAGGCATGGTTAATGTATAACTGAAAGAGTGAGAATGTGTGTGTATATGCATGCGTGCGCGCGCGTGTGTGTGTTATGTATGGAAATGTGAATGTGTCTCCACAAACTGTATAACGGATGGCTACATATAATGAATGTAGTTAAATGATTATACATGATTTCACAAGTAATAAAGTTTATTTGTTAGCATATACAATATAAAATCACGACAATGTAAAGTAACGATGTCGTATCTAGGACGGTTCGAGAAGGAATAATAATATGAGAGTGTATCTAGATGGGCAATTGAGTATAGTGTTGTGAGAGCGCGTCATCTAGTAGCAATGTATGTCTAACAGAGTGTACAGTATGAAGTATACCTAAAAGAGTGTGAATGTATATGTGTGTGTACATGTAAGTGTGAATGTGTTCCATAAAACGTATATCTATCTCACTTTAAGTTCCAAAAGTGAAGTCCCAGTTGTGAAGTGTAGTTCAGCCACAGAAAACAGACACATAAAGTGACACTTTAACAGTAAACAGACACAGAAAGAGAAACATAAAGTGTGTTTTCTTTTTATAAAAAAAAAAACATAAAGTGTGTTAAACAAGGAAAGATTCAGTACCAATTTTACGACGCGAAAGAGGCCGATATTCATAGTCTCTTCTTGCATTTAAGACTGTCTTAAGTATAATCAAAAGATGTCATAAGTTAATCCGAGAACTGTATTAGCATTTTAAGACATTATTTAAAACAATTTTAAAATAAAAACGGAATATCACCCCATGTTTAGCGTTTCATGGTTGAGTGATTTTCAATAACGCACCAGCTCACACCTCAGCAGTTGTGGTCGCAAAATTAATGGAATTAGGGTTCCAACTCGTCTCACATCCCCCCTATTCTCCAGACTTGGCTCCCTCGGACTACTATTTGTTCCCCAATATGAAGAAATGGCTGGCGGGAAACAGATTTTATGGAAACGAGGACGTGATTGCAGAAACAAACCCCCCTCGACTTCCTCGATTCAAATGAATGCCAAACACAAACAAATAGACCGATCTGGCTGTAACTTGGTGTGTGTTCCTCCAAGAGATGCTACTAACTAAATCTAACCTTGATACGCGCCAGTAGTGCCATCAGCAGTGACTTTGCACGGACTTTTCAAACGACCCTCGTATATATACAAGGTGTTTCATTTTAAGTGATATGGTCGATTATCTCGCGAATCGATTAATTTTATTGAAAAATTTTTTGAATAAAAGTTGCATGGCTTGAAGAGGAACACATGATGGAAATATGGACTCGACCTTGAGTGACCTTGTCAAAATCAGGTCAAGGTCATTAATGTTTTTTAAATAGAAACCCCTATTTTTTATTATATATTAAAGTTACCATTAAGTATTTTCTGAGTTATGGAGTTTGAAAGTTCGCCAACGTTACCTATATATGCATGCACGTGTGAGCGGGATATTTACGCGCGCATCTTAGCGATCTATCCACATTGACATACGCTCACGCGTACGGAATTGAGTCCAATCTTGTCCAATTGAACCATTCAACTTTCCTCTTTTTTTTATATAGCTTTTTCTTTTAGTTTTTTTACATTAATGGGTATTTTCAAAGCTTTTTTCAAAATGGCCGCTTACAGTTCAAACGAAATCATTGATATTATTCTTGTATTTGGTAAAGCTGGACGAAATTATTGTAGAGCAGAAAGATTGTATCGTAATAAATATCCGTTTAGACGACATCCAAATGCAATGCAGATAAGAATTTTATTACGAGAGCGTAAGAGAATCCGTAACAGAAACCGCAAACAAATAAATGCTGAAGATGACGTTAATGATCCGCGTGTATTAATAGTGCTAGCAATGATAAATTTGAATCCTCATATTTCGACTAGAAAACTACAACGTAATTTAGGAATTCCTTATGTGGAAGATTTTACAAAGACATAAATTCCATCCTTACTACTTTAACCCAAGATGTAAGTGAAAATGGTTTGAGGCTAAGAAGACAATGTTGTCGTTGAGTATTACAATAAGAAAAACTTTTTTCAACTTTTTTCCAGTATGTTCTTTTCAGTGACGAAGTCTCATTTCATAACAACAGACATAACTGTCATTATTGGTCCACATACAATCCTCACTGGACTCAATGTGTTGATAATTAACATCGTTGGAGTTTAAACACTTGGTGCGTGTTTCGACAAGATAGGGATGGAGGATTTTCTCCGACAATGCAATATACGAGCTCGTACACCAGATTCTCTGATTCTATTTTTCTTTCAAACTGAACACTTTATTTTACAAGCGGTACGAAATACAAAAATTGAAATTGACTCCGCAAGCAACGGTTGTATGCATTTAATGCATCATCAAGGAACTTTCCTTCGTCGTAATGTATCGCTAGCAATCCAGAACTGAACTACCTGAAATTCCCTTTTTATAAAGGTACGAATCTGGATTCTTCTCGAATGTTCAAGCCTTTTCTGTAACGAAAGTTACAGGGATTCTAATGGAAGAATCCAGAGTCGTAGCGCCTAAATTGTTCGTTAGAATAAAGGCCCGATTTGTCCAGAACAAATCTAGCGCTGGCGCGCTTCGGTTGGCTGCCCCCGCGTGGGCGCCGCTTGTGATTCGCGGAATGCTCGCACCCGGCTGCTCCCTGTGCCTTTAGCTTATTGGCTACCGGTGCCGTGGGCAGCGTGACGTTGCGTTGCGCGGGATTCGACACTATATTTGAGATGGGCCTGAGCCTTTGTAACGCCCCTTATTGTCACCCGAGATTTATTGACGCATTGCGTTTGAAATATCGACAAAGTTAATATCGGCGCTTCAAACGTACACTACTTCCGCACAATTTCACTAAGTGGCGTTGTGGTTGGAACGTATGATAAATCATCGATTTCTCATCCGGAGCAGACCGAATCCGCGGAAAAACAAAGAATGCATCAAATTTATTGTCCGGCTTGTCGCGTACGATGCTTTATTTACTGCACAGATTATATAAGAAAAAATTTACTGTGTCACTGTGCAAGAGTGCTGGTCGATGTGAACGACTAGAGCATTTACTAATTGGGAGTGGGTTGCAAGGCGTGAGCAATAATATTAATGAGTGAGCAGCAATAACAATTCTAGATCACTCGCGAGAGCTCTCCCAAGACATGCTCGCCGTCAAAGAGTGCAACTGCAAGTAAAATCAGAGACGAGGTTAGAGTGTCTGAGGGAGCGCGCGCGAACTATCCAAATGACAAGAATGATAAACAATGTAACCTATCATGATATGGTTACAATGGTTCAATAGTAAAGAAGTTGCCTAAAATCGTTCACGGCTACAAAATCTTCACGAGCTTTTGTATAATTATACGTTAAAATTTAGCCTAAATTCGCGACCTGCGGTTA
Source organism: Trachymyrmex septentrionalis (assembly GCF_001594115.1). Lineage (NCBI taxonomy): Eukaryota > Metazoa > Arthropoda > Insecta > Hymenoptera > Formicidae > Trachymyrmex > Trachymyrmex septentrionalis. The sequence goes on along the minus strand of NW_017304155.1, from coordinate 603,031 downwards.
CATAGACATACGACGTCTGTTCAAAAAGTATCGCGAATTTTGAATTTCCGCGGCTTACGTATATTCAATTTTCGATTTTTTGTGGCGTTATGTTGGTACTCATGTCTCTCACTTATGCCGACAAGTTCGGCCATTTTGAATGTTCAGTTAATTTTTGACAGCTGCTTTGCTTGCACGTGTTTTGGCTCGTCTTCGATTTTTGCCTATTCCAAAAAATGGATCAAAGAATCTGTATCAAATTTTGTGTGAAAAACAAAATTAAGTGCGCGGACGCATTCCGAATGTTGACTGTGGCATATGGTGAAGCTACCTTGGACC
>NW_017304155.1:586659-602075 GCF_001594115.1 Trachymyrmex septentrionalis | reverse complement strand
TGAAAGGACGACGCTACGCTACGATTGAGGAGATAAAGACGGCATCGAAGGAGGAGCTGAACAAGATCACAAAAAATAATTTTTTGAAGTGCTTCGAGGATTGGAAAAAACGTTGGCACAAGTGTATAATATCTGATGGGGATTACTTTGAAGGGGACAAAATAGATATTCATGAATAAATAAATAATTTTTGAAAAAACACAAAATTCGCGATACTTTTTGAACAGATCTCGTATCTACAAAAATAGATGTACAGGTGTTAATCTTTTATTATCTTGTACTCAGTAAGCGAATTAGCCTAGCATATGCAAAATTAAATTAAAAATTATTCGATAATTGAAGATATGCACACATGTATTGTCACATGTACAAGATCTGCATTCAATAAATATATTACAATATCTCATAAATAAATATGATGTACTGAAGGTGTAAAGATGTACTTTTTAACAATTCATTGAAATTTATTTTTTTTTTATTATAAAATATGTGTGTGCATACATGCTCATGAAAGAGGTAAATTCCTTTTTATTACTCATTAAAGATAATTGAAAAGAACGTCTGTGATATAAGTGGCTGTATGTTTAAGACACTCAGCAATATAATTATGAATTTTCCACGACGTCACTGCTTGGCGGGTGCAAGTTGGTCTTCTGGAATGAGGACAATTTTCACAGGGGTCTTGTCAAGTTGGATGAGGCTGTTCTCCGTGATGACTCGTACGTGTCCATCCTGCCTAGGGTGTAGCACTGTGATTTGTGCGAGTGGCCACTTAATGGACGGAGTTGCTTCATTGCGCCAAAGGCAAAGCTGTCCTACTCTCGGTTCGGCAGTGCTCTTCCACCACTTTGGTCGGGTTGCCAAGCTGTGCACGTATTCCTTGGACCATCGGTCCCAGAAGTGTGCATGCATCCTCTGGATGTGTTGCCAGCGAGTAAGGTTACTTACTAGTACGTCCGACGAAGTAGAATCTAGAACTGCTGTCAGAGCCAAGCCCACAAGGACCCGGAGTGCTGCAAAATCCTCTGGATCATGGGTTGCAGTGGCCGAGAATTAGGACAAGCCTCCACTTGAGTGAGGAAGGTGGTCATCTCTTTGAAGATGACCTTTCCAATCACTCGTCTCAAGTGATGCTTGAATGATTTCACGGCTGCCTTCCACAGCCCGCCAAAATGGGTCGCCACTGAATTCGCTCCTCCGCCAGAGTGCGAGTAATGTGATGTGCTTCCGCACTGCCAGCGTCAAACAGCTTCCGCAAGACGGAGTCTGCACCCACGAAGTTAGTATCACAGTCTGAGTAGATGACCTAGCACACTCCGCGGCGTAAAGTGAACCGTCGGAGAGCGGCTAAGAATGCGTCTTCCGTGTAATCGGATGCCTCAAGATGTGTTGTTCGAGTGTTGAGGCATACGAAGACGACGACGTAGGCCTTATATGCCTCGGCCTTTAGACGTTCGCAGTATTATGGGGCCGGCGTAATCCACTCCTGTGTATTGGAATGGTCGTGACGGAGTGATCTTGGGCTCCGAAAAGTCGCCCATGAGTTGAAGTGTTGCCGCCTGCCATCACAAACATCGAATGCATCGATGAATGAAATTTTTCACCGCCGCAGAACCGCTGTCGAATAAGTCCAAGCGTCTGCTGCACGCCACTATAAAATTTCCTGGAATGACAGGAATCTATAATGAATGTAGAGAGTGTAGAGGAACGAGGAAGAATGATGGATGCTTCTCATCGTAAGCCAGTAGAGAATATTTCAGTCTCCCCCCAACTCGGTTTGATGAGTATGCTCCTTTTGCTCAATGACTTCCTCGCAGCGATTGCTTTCCCCTCTTCTTGGTAATTTAAGATCTGCATCACCTTGATCCATGTCTCGAGAGTTTGGTCCACCTCCACCGTCGCCAACGTCGTGGGTGCTTGCTTCAACTAGCTAAGATGTGTGCCGTGGAGGTTGCCAGCGATGACACCAGGCCGTGATACGGAGCAGTTCTGCAAGGAGGAATATCTCCGCAGGAGATCAGATTTTGTTTGGCTCAACGATACCATCGAGACATGCGATCTGCTGCGCTGCTCAGGCGGATCCTCGTCGCTCACCGCAGAGATAGTTCTCCATGGTTCTGTCTGAGAGACCAGTTGTGATGGCCTCTGCCACCACAATATATGGCGCGTGAGATCACGGGGCGCTAGGCACAATCTGCCGAGTTGTTTGCATTGCCACGTAATGCCACTGAACATCTGGAAGACTGGTCTATATATCCGCCACTCTGTTTGCCACAAACGTTTTCCACTGCAACGAATGTCTCTGAATCCAGGCTAGAGTCATAGAATCTGACCAGATGCGTGTCACTCCCCTCTAGGTTTAATACAAGGCGAGTGTGAATGACGAGGCGCGTTAGAAGTGAGACTGCGTATAGTTCTAACCAAGGTAAGGTTATCTGCTTTAGTGGATTTAGTATCTTTCGTCTTGGCCGTCACCAATGAAGTAGTCCATTCGGTCTCTTTCTTTTCCCGCAGGTAGACTGTCGCTACAAAGGCCCTCTCTGAGGCATTCGCAAAGCCGTGAATTTCCACCGACCCGTCAGAGTTGGAATGCCATAATCATCGAGACTCTCTGATGTTCTCCAGCTACAGAAGTTCCTCTAAAAATGTTCTCTATTGCGCGGCACTGCTGTCAGGCAAAGGGGTATCTCAATCCTTGAAGCCAGGTGGACTGGATGCAGATTTTTGCTCAAATTGCTACTATTGGAGCCAGCCAACCCAAGGAGTCAAACAGTTGAGCGGCCTGAGACAGTATTGAGCATTTCATCACAATGTCTGATGGCGCTAGGCTGGGGAACACGAAGCAGTCGGCATGCAGCCGATCACTGCAGAGAGTTGAACAACTGCTCTGATGCCATGCTCGTGGATTTGGTTGGGCAAGATCACTCTCTGGGATGTCTTTGAGCAGGGCGGAATGGTTAATAGCCCTTTTCTTCAGTGGGATCGCCCCTCGTGCATATGTCCACGAGTTGTTTCTGAATTTTCTGAGCCCCCTCCACCGTAGATGCTTCGGTAAGTATATCATCGACATATATATTTTGTCGCAGAGCCTTCGCCGTCTCCGGGAACAGTGAACTCTCATCCTCAGCCAATTGGCGCAAGATGCGTATTGTCAGATACGGGGCGAGACTATATGTCAATATTCAATTGATATTTATCAACTGATTCACTTCGATCTTTTCTCCAGACAATCCGTTGCAAGTCCCGGTCGTCAGGATGCACTAGAATTTGTCGGTACATCTTCTCTATATCTGCTACAAAGACGTACCTATGCCAGCGCCATCGCGAGTACGTCGGCAAGTTGAGACAACAAATCCGATTAACAAATGCTTGTTAAGCGATGCGCCTTCTGTAGTTGCCAGGGATCCGTTGAAGATGATCCATAATTTCGATGTAGTGTTGGACTCTTTCAAAATTCCATGGTGAGGTAGGTAGCAAATGGGATTCTCCTTTGACGCCACTGGTTCCACGCGAATCATGTGTTGTAGGTCCTCATTATTGCTTCATGAAGTTCCGATATAAGTCCTTCAACTGAGAGTCTCGTACAAATACGCGTCTTCTGCATCGCTGCTTGGCGCGTTGTCGACAAGTCCGGTGGCGAGGATGCTAAGGGAAGTCTGACCACGTAGCGACTCTCCGAGTTCTGCGAATGTGTTTGCACATAAAAATCTTCGCATCTTTTTTCTTCAGGAGTCCATGGGGATAAAGGCTGCCGTACCTCTTGTCCCCCAAAAAAAACTGACGCACGAAAGCGGATCGCCCAATGTGCATTGGAGCACACGCAATGTCATACATGACGCAGTCACGTCAACGGATTCCCGACAGAATCCGAGTGTCGTTTGCTGTACTATTGGATCACGACAGTCTCCCTTTCTGATTCTGGATTCAAGAATGGCTATATAGATATCCGCGCCGAAAAGTAATTCCATCTCGTCAGCCGCGAAGTAGTCCGGATCCGCCAATTCGAGCCTCCGTAAGTGCGGCCAATCTCTTACTGCCATGCTAGTCAGCTCTGCGTACACTGTGAGACGCAGCAAAACGATGGCAGATACCTCCATCGTCCGTTGATTGGTGCGCGAAATTTTTAAATCTACACGCCCTCATGCAATCATCGACTGTTGGCCCCCCACGCCGTACACCGCGAGGGATGCCCGTTTCCGCGAAAGTCGCAATCGCTGTGCTAAAGCCTCCGAAATGATCGAAACTTTAGATCCTTGATCGATTAAGGTCCGTGCAACGATTAGCTGATTGCTCCGATCGGCCACGTTTATCCGCTCTGTGGCCAGGAAAACAGCCGACGAACGTTCGAATACGTGATGAGTGACATGCGATTTACTTGCAGGATCGACTGCTGACTGCTTCGGTATACAGGCAATTTCGCGACACACGTTATGTAAGGTGGTATGATGTCGTTCCCCACAAACCGTGTATGACCGTTTTACCGCACAACCATTCACTTTATGCTTCCCGAGACAGTTCAGGCATAGCAACGCACTGTCCACGTACCGCTTCTTCTCCGCTGTGCTTTTCCTCTTGTACGCCTCACGCATCATAAAGAAGTGATCTCGCCTGCACAAGGTGCAATGTTCCTTTTCACAGAGTGCGAACGAGCACTTTTTGCAGGACGTTCACCAGACCTTCCGGAACTTGCGTTAGCTTTACTATGCTGCATTGCTTCCAATGAGTGCAGGCGATGCTCCATAAACTTCTGCAGCTCCTCGAATGACTGCGGCTGAGTGCTGCCACTTGTGATCTTCCCATCTACTGCGCGTACGCGGATCGAACAGCTGCCCACACGAACATGTCTTTACTGCTCTGAATTGGTCGCCCGATGCTAGCCAATGCCCCTACAGTGTTCCTGGCACAGTGGAACAACTTGCGCAAATCCGCAGCAGTTTTGCTTTTCAACTTCGGCAGCGACATACGAGTAGTAGACACTTCCAGCTATCCAACGCTGCATTCGTTTCCCACCCTACCCCTCTAGGACGCCTTCTGCGCGCGCAGTCTCGTTATTTAATAGCCAGACCTCGTAAGAATAAGTTATCACGCACCATTGCGCGTTCATCGCTCCGAATCCTTAGCGGGATTTCGGCCACTCTGGCTGAGAATATTGTTAATTTCAAAATTTAGCGCTATGCCTAATACATTTTTGGTTTGATTTATTATACATTAGTCATCATGACCGCTTTAATTAGCTTGAAATAGATAAGTAAACGTGAATTCGTCGCGTTAGTGAGCGCCGACCAATCGGGAGTCGAGGAAGGAGCAGCGCGGACCACGGAGAGAGGCCCAAAATTCAATTTACTAATTACTTAAAAACTCCATCAATTAACGCGAAACTGATTTGATCCGTCGGCTCTAAACCGAATTAGTAGCAACTGTGCCGAATCTCAGTCCGATGGGACTAAAATTTGCATAGGAAAAATCATTTTTCTAAAATCGGCAAGTACTATCGATTCCGAGAAATTCGGGCTCCCTTCCTCCCGACTCACGAGCGCCACTGACTGATGCCTATATAAACGGGGCGAGAACCGAGCCCGGCGCATTGGCTTAGTTCGCTTAGTTCGGATCAAATTCAGTTCGTTATGTCGGCAATTGGATACAATTGGATACTGTAGAAGTTAGAGACTTCGACCCGTCGGTTTTCCCGCCGGACTCTCCTGCTCCCGCAAGCTCCGAAGGCTTCGTGGACGCGCCGAGTCACCACGCGCGGTTAGGGAAACGCGCGCGCCGCTGACCACCGAGCAGAGAATCGCTAAGGCAGAGTCAGCTGCTCCATGCCGGCGGAGCACGCGTCCCGCGCCTGTTAGTAGACAGGCCCTAAACCCGCGCTGGTCTCCGTGCTACCCCTCTTTGGTCTCTAATATTCTGGTCCAATTCCGCATCTCTCGAGTATCCACCGGGTACAGAATAAATAAAGACTTTAAGCCTTATCTTGCATTATATTTAGCTTCCATTCAATCCTTTGCTCTACCCCTTCCCGATATGATATGATGAAACGGCTCGATTTGCTCAGATCCATCATAAACTTTCTCGCTAAATGAACACTAATTAATTCGATATCTGTTACGATTACAATTGTTCGCCGAAACGTTAACGCCAATAGCTAACTCAGCAAATAATCCATAATTTGATCAATCAAATAATTCATAATGTTTCGCACATTGATAGGGAATAATGCCGAACTCCATTTCAGGAGAACAGTAATTAATTCGGAATTCCAAATCAATTATAATAAATCAACTATCAGGAAGGATTCACCATAGCATGCAGTACGCCTGCAAGGGCGGTCTCGATTTGTCGCTCGACCTGATATTCGTTCCCACTCTGATTATACTTCGCCTACTCTGACAATCACTCCGCCAAATCTTCTTTCAATTCTATGTCCTACCCACGATATAGCGTAGGAATATCTAATTCGCGACCATTAGTTCTCCTTGGTCTGAGAATTTATAACGTAATTGATGACAGTGGAGATAGTAGAGAATCGCTGCATCCTAAGTCAGAAATTATAACGCGACGATACCTAAATTCGTTACGGGATACACGCAGTAACGTAACACTACTTTGAAATTTTTACTTGCCGTCGGCAAATTTTTCACCACTATTTCTGCATCTCCTTTCAGGCTCGTCTTTAGATAGTGCATCCTGGTAACGTCTGAAATGTTCGTGTCATTTATGATCAACGATGTGAATAAGTCTTTGAAGGCCGGCCAATCCTCGTATTTGCTGGAAAAGTGAGAAATCTGAAGGCGTGGTAGTGTAGTGCGAGGCGGGGTAGCGACGGTTACCGGTTTGCTTTCCTCTTTCGCGCTTGTCTTCCAAGTCGACAAGAAGGACGCGTGTGTGATATAGGCTTCTTCCACGAAACCCATCTAATCCTTTTTGTGATACTCATGTGGCACTCGACCTCGGCAGCGTATCTTTCGCAAAGGCGCTCGTGCTGTTCCAAATTTCTTTCATTTCGCATTCAGGAATTGGAGAGAAATTGTGACGAAGTTACCCTGGTTATTTTAGCTGCAACAGCCTTTTTTAGATTGTCGTACGTACGCGCAATGCGTCCGTACAGTTCTGCCTGAGACTCAATTAATGCTTCCATCCCTTTACAGATTCACATCTAGGAACTCACGAAGATGCATTGGCAGTGAAATGCGTAGCAGGCTCCAGAAAGAGCTTGATTCCGGCTCGAAGGACTAGAAATGTTTCGACAAGATAGGGATGGAAGATCTCCGACATGCAATATATACCAGATTCTCTGATTCTATTTTTCTTTCAAATTGAACACTTTATTTTACAAGCGGTACGAAATTCAAAAATTGAAATTGACTCCGCAAATAACGGTTGTATGCACTTAATGCATCCAAGGAACGCTTTCCTTCGTCGTAATGTATCGCTAGCAATCCAGAACTGAACTACCTGAAATTCCCTTTTTATAAAGGTACGAATCTGGATTCTTCTCGAATGTTCGAGCCTTTTCTGTAACGAAAGTGACGATTCTAATGGAAGAATCCAGAGTCGTAGCACCTAAATTGTTCGTTAGAACAAAGGTCCGATTTGTCCAGAACAAATCTAGCGCTGGCGCGCTTCGATTGGCCCCCCGCGTGGGCGCCGCTCGTGATTCGCGGAATGCTCGCACCCGGCTGCTCCCTGTGCCTTTAGCTTATTGGCTACCGGTGCCGTGGGCAGCGTGACGTTGCGTTGCGCGGGATTGGACACTATATTTGAGATGGGCCTGAGCGGCCTGAGCCTTTGCAACGCCCCTTACTGTCACCTGAGATTTATTGACGCATTGCGTTTCGAATAGTGCGGAATTGTAAATGGATATTTGATTAGTCCATACTTTTTTGATAACCGCTGGAGAAACTTACCTTTCTTTCTTGCAGAATAAATTGCCTGAGCTTTTAGAAGAGGTTGATCTTGCTACTCGACAAAAAATGTGGTGGCAGCATGATGGTGAGCCACCCCATTCTCATCGTATTGTGACAGAATACCTATAATAACATCTTTTATGAAAGATGAATAGGGAAGTATGAATATATTCGATGGCCTTCACGATCTTCTGATTTAACTTCGTGTTTTTTTGTGGGGCTACATAAAAAAATATTGTTTACAACATTCCACCGATATCTGCAGGAGACATGAAATATCGAATAACTAATGTTTGTCGTAGTATTCCTCAAAATATTTTAATTTCAATAATAGAAAATTTTGAGAAACGATTGAGCAATATCTGCAAAAAAATGGAGCTCTATTTGAACATCTTATCAACGGCTAAAGACTCGAAATGATCTTGCCTTAGTTGGCCGGATCAGTCCCGATCTTGCCTTAATCGGTCGGATCAATGATCGGTCTTGCCTTATAACTTAGCAAGTACTTAACGAAAAGTAACTTTATTATAGTGTTTTAGAAAGCTCTCGAGATAAGTTACAAGAATATGTAATAAAAAATAGGGGTTTTAATTTAAAAAAAACATTAATAACCTTGACCTGATTTTGACAAGATCACTCAAAGTCAAGTCCATATTTCCATCCTGTGTTCCTCTTTAAGCCATGCAACTTTCGTTCGAAATATTTTTCAATAAAATCATCGATTCGCGAGATAATCGACTATATCACTTAAAATGGAATACCCTATATAATCTGCCTCTCCCCTTATTTCAAATAAGAAACTTTTAGTTTATCGAAAGATCATAGATTCAAATCCTAGCTGAGATAATATTTTTCACAATCACAATATAGGTTTCTTATTTGAAATAGAGGGAGGGAGGGATTAATTATAATATATATGTCCAAATGTTTCAGCTCGCAATTATTAGCATCTCAAATTGATTGTGTTTAAATGTCGAACGTTTCGCACTGTCACATTTGAGATAAATTAAAGTCATAAACTAAGAATATTATATTATTCGAAATATTTACCTTTAATCTATCCTTGATGCTCTCTACCATATTTATGTTGATTATCATTTTTATTTCTTTTTTAAATTTGCTGACATATACTACAGAAAATATAAGACACGTGTTTTGTGTAAAAAATTTAAGATTTTTTTTGTAAAGTTATTTGCGCTTGTAAGTTGCAGAGTAGGTAAACAAAGCGGATTCTAACTTGAGGGAGGGGAGGGGGCTACCCGTAGCATGGGGGAGATCCGCGGGGAGGAGAAGACGTTACTAGGCGATGGGGATGACGTCACAGAGGAGGGGAGGGGAAATGACGTAGCTGGAAATTACGTAGCGGAGGTATACGGAAACTTGCGTCCGCATCGCGGTGAAAACGTGGCGCATCTCGACCACATCCGTCTGCCACAGGTCATTGTATCCGTGTACCGTGACGTGTCTTCACGGAAAATTTCTTCTCGCCGGGGCGTGCAATTCATCAACTAGCAGACGTTCCTCAGACATTGCGGATAATTATTCGGCACGATGCACTTCTCAAATAATCTTTTCAAGTTCGTTTAGCATAATCTGCACATTATTTTGTAAGATTACAGATCTTCCTCTCGATTTCACTCAGACAATCTTTCAAATCTTGAATATTCTGCTGCATGTACCATTTGTTTGATGCGTCAGTATCATCCACCGGTAGCGCTACTCGTCGAATCTTGCGCAACTTTGTCAAAGTCGGCTACGACTATGCAAAGAGCGTTATCACGCACTAATTTCTGAGCAATCCACGCCACGATAGTGCGATTCGCTTCCCCCTCCAAGTGATAGTCCAAAGTTGTTGATCGGCACTGCGATGTCAACTAAACGACGTGTGTAGAACGAGGTTAATTTATAATCAGACCGGCTTCGCGAAGCTCTTCAATAATCGACAGAATCTCGTTGTCGTGATCATTGTGACCCACTTGGTGCGAGGCCTCGAGCAATCGCAGACGATCTACAATTTCGTTGGGATCGTCCCAATGGATCTTGGTCCCAGACCTTGTTATCGTTTAGCGTCATCGTACGCGGTAAATCCACTTTTTTGTTTATTCCTGTTCCAACTTTTTTATCCGACACCAATGGCGCTATTATGTTCTTATAATTGTATTCCTTACCCATTACTTGATTACTCGGAATATACCGCGTCTATGAGCATTTGTTGTCAGCAGAATGCTCCTATAGATCTGTACGTCATCATCCGTACAGATACTTTTGTTGGAAAATTTTATGAAAATTAACTCGTGCAAGTCTAGTGTTCCATCATATCTTTTCCCATCGATAATTATATCGACGTTTTTGTACAAGTTGATACGTTTGTCACCAAGCATCGTTCCCTCGTCGTTGAAATAAACTTCATACACAACGTTTACGTTGACGTCTACGACTTTCTTACCGCTCAGGACCGCTTTCAGATATTTCTGTCCCAACGGACCATAGTTTGCATGTAGCTTTTCTTGCCGCTCGGATGTTTGAAGCAAGTGTCGAATAGATGTTACGAGCAGTTCATCGGCAATCTCGAAAATTTCTTCGACAGTGGGAGCGTGATCATACGACAATTTCCACGATTATATTATTTCAGATACTTCGTTCAAAGTGGATGGTACGATTTTCGATTGGCTCAACATCGATTTCACAGGCTTGGAAGCCTGTATAGGATTGTCGTATAAAACACTCGGTCGTTTTCTTTTGGGTTTTGGTTCCTCGACTTTTCCCGAAAAGAATGTTTCAGTCATAATAGGATCCTTGGAGGATTCAACAGTGTTTTTTAACAATTTGTTTCAGCGGGTTGATAATAGGTTTAAAGTTTCTTTCCAATGCGATATCCTTCTCCATTTTATCAGTCTTCCAAGCGCGGTACTTTTTGCGAGTTGAATCGCTCGTTTTCGCAATCTCCTTAGCTATCTTTTCACTATCTTTGCTGTTGTCCATGTCAATGTATTGAGGTCAACTGATCACATCATGGTATTACAAAGTCATTTCTGTCAAATCCTTTTCTGTATCGTCCATCGGTAAGCGCACTGTCCTTGTCAATTACTAGAAATCCATACTTTTGCTGCCAACATTTACGACATAAATCGCAGAAATCTTCATAGGATATATCAGTATTCACGTGATCGTTGTACACGCGTTTCAGATTGGTACCATGTTGTTTGAACAGGATCAACAGATTTGCATTGTCGCATATAAGGTGCTTCGATATCTTTGCGTACGTCTAACAGAGATAGAAGCAGTCGACGTCTGCGTGTCATCTCATTGCAAAGTATTCTCTTATTGCGTCCTGCTTGTCGCATGTTACGTCATCAAAGATAAAAATGGAATTCAAAAGCGTCTCGCTCGGTGGAATGACGTCGCTGTTATTGGAGAATGTAAAATAACCGATTTCCTCGATCGGTGCTAACAAATTCGCCAGGTATCGATATTTCGGTTATTGCAGCGATTTCGAGTACACGTTCTCGAATCGTACGCCATGTGGGCTTTCTAAAAGGCTTATCAACACGTTCATCTTGCCGCAATTTGATCCGCAGACGCAATTTGATCCGCAGACGACAGCACGTATAAATGCCGGTAGCAGGTTACCATGCTTGCGCGTCTCTTTATCGGTTTGCACTTTGCCGTCAAGATTCGTCACTTTGATCACCCGCGACTGGTGCACGAACCACATATTTTCTCTTTCCAAAATACTGAAAATGATATCGCGAGCGGGCTTATTTATAAAGCTGCGTAGAGCGAAATCGATCAGTAATCAAAATGTTTCTCGTCGTATCGGATGATCTGCATAGTTTAACTTCAAAAGAACTGGAATACATACCGAAAATTGTACTGCTACCAGAGTTTGAAAATTGCATAGATCTGTTGTAGGACAGATTACCTGAACATATACGAGCAAATTTGGAGTTACGACGATACCGTCGGTGCCTGAAGCATTACAATTTACCGAGTCACCAAACGCATATCGACGTCTTTGAGAAAGAATTACAGTAAATGTCGTCGAGAGTTTGTTAAATCATGCGATAAACGTGCTTCCTTTCAAACTACATATTCGCGGATATCAGTTTTGCGATCCGGGAATACGATTGAAGAAGCGATTGGCTAAAAGTAATCAAAGAATTAATTCATTGGATGCTGTGTGTCGCGAGCACGACATAGCGTATTCGTACAGCAACGATCTGTTTTACCGCTGCTCGGCATTCTCTGGTCATTGGTCGATAGCGTGGTGGCAGTAGCCAAGACAGTAAACGATAACAAAGCGGCGCAGCGTCAGCTGGAAGAACTGCAACATCATAATCGCGTAATGGAAGGCCGCGGCATTTATCTCGCTCTCTACAAGCGCGGACAAAGTATCGCGCGTAAAAAAGAAAAACATCAATGAAACGTTAAAAATGCCGAGGGAAGTAAAAGTACCGATGTGCAATTGCAACACGCAAACCGTATGCGCATTCCATATTTTAGAGCGCATATTTTAGATCTTTATGCGTACTACATTACCGATAAAAGGAGTACGTCAAAACGAGAGCAGTGTCGTAAATCTGGACAATGCCGAGGAACTTGGTATGCATTGGGTAGCGTATATGAAAAGAAGAAATCGCGTCATGTATTTTGACAGTTTTGGCAATCTTCGTCGAAGGAACTTAAACGATATCTAGCAAACAGTGTAATCGAGTACAATCGCACATCCTCATCAACGTTACCATACAGTCAGAACAATTGCGAGCAGCTTTGTTTACAGTTTCTACGGTTGACAAGCGATTTAAGGACTGACATTGCGCTATTTAACTCAGTGCTTTGAAACATATCGCTGACGTTTACGCTGACCGGCAAGAGCAGCGTTTTCGCCGTGAACTACATTCCAGCGGTAGATTTGGGTGACAGCGATTACAATTTCGGTCTGACGGACTTTAAAATGTACTATACTCTAGCCAATGTAAATTCAACAAACAACAAGTTTTATTATGGCAACGAAGAAATTGTCATTTTCATAGGATCGTACGAACTGCGTGATATAGAACAGTTTCTGAAGCGTGAAATTTACAAATTTTTCTCACGATACAAAGGGCAAGGAGGATGAAAAGTTCCCGCTGATTATTCGCGCTAACAACAATACAATAAGAAGTGAGATCAAATGCGCCTATCGAATACATTTTGCAAAACCAATATTGGTTCGCTGCTGGGATTTTCATCGAATCGCGTGCTGAAGCGACAGTGGCACGTGTCGATAAATATTATCAACGTGAATATCGTACGTATATTGAGTGCAACGTGACCGCGGGTGCGTACAGCAACAACCGGAGCTTGCACACGATACACGAATTTTCACCGAACGTGCCGCCGGGATATATGGTAAGATATCGGAAAGGCCAACGCAAATTATTTACCTTCCGATCGTTGTACGGAGCATTACGGATCTGACGATTCGCGTGATGGACCAAGACGGTCGATTGTTTAATTTTCGCGGAGAAGAGATCACAGTTAGGTTGCACGTACAGCGATGCTGACGTAAGATGCTTGTGTTGAACGAATAACTGAAACAGACGAGAGATACAATACATCTTTTACTGGAAAGACTACATCTAGAAAGAAACTCATTGCGTCCAATGTTGCATTCATAAGTCGTTGGGTTTCATCGTACGAAATGGCTGATATCCTGAACATTACCGGTGAGCCAATCTTTGACGACCGCATCAAGATTGAGACTTATACGTACAATCCGTACGCCAACACTACGTTTGGACATATCGACGAGATATGGATACCCATACAACAGCAGGATTTGTACACGTTGTTGTACGACAGTTTTCTCTACATCGAAGAAAAATTGATGGTGAAGAAGAAAAACGATCAGATGTCGACGACGCTTGAAAATAATTGCATGGCGTTCATGTTTAATGAAATTCGATGATATGAGCTCAACTTACGGTGTGGAGATTGACCGCAAGAAACGTTGGAATTATTAATATCATCAAGAACTATATATCTACGACAAAGCTTTGATTGCCTAGAACGCAGAATAGAACTCTAGATCCGATACGGAGAAAAGATATTTTAATTTTTGCGTGCAGCTCAACATGCTATTGGGCTTTTGCGAGGATTACAAACGCGTAGTCACTCGCTACGAATTGATTTTGATACGAGCGCGCAACGATTACAATTGTTTGGTGGGAAATCCTGTGACGGAGCCTGAGATTGAATTATTCAAAGTGCAGTGGCGGATGCTCCACGTTAAACATTGCATTAAACGAGATCAATAAATTATCAATGCTGCGAGCATTGAAAAGCGGTCGTTCATCAGAGCATGAGTTTTCGCTCGTGAGATTTGTACAAGTATCCTTTGTTACAGAGTACGATACCAAGCATTCATGGACTGTCAAAACGGCGACTCAACTTGGGAAGCCGCGATATGTTATCTTTGCTCTGCAGATCGGTCGAAAGAATGTCATATCACGAAATGTTAGCGTATTCGACGATTGTAATTTGAGTAATGTGAAAGTATATCTAAATTCAAAATTTTATCCCTACAACGATTTAAATCTGGATTTTAGCAAAAAAAGATACATCGTCCTGTTTGATATACACACGCGTTTTCGTAAAGCATATTATGGAATCAACTGCTTCGAAACGCTTTCGTTTATCAAAAAAGGCCTTTTGCGGTCATTGATTGCTCGCGACAAAACAAATTCGCCAAGAGCACCACTGTGGACGTACGCATAGAATTTGACTGCAAGGAGAATGTGCCCGTTAATACTATTGCCTATTTCCTCATCATACACGATCGTGTAATCGAATTCTGTCCGTTATCCAACGTAGTGCGCAAGATTATATAAATTGCAAGGTCAGCAAGTATTTAGAACTTCAAAAGGGAGACAAAAACCGGAATAAAGCACAGTCTTGAAGAATTGCTCGTCATGGTCATACTAACGTTTGTGGATCTGCAAGAATTCGTCGTTAACAAGAAATTTATTGTCAAAGAAGTAGTGCTGAAACATGGGACCGTTCTCACACATTACATTTTTACGAGTCCCATGCCCTGGAAGTTTTTGACAAGATCCGACAGGTCTTGCGCTTCCCGGTTGAATGCTTATCACTATGGATTGCGATGGGAGAATGAGATGGTCCCATACAGCGAGGCAAAATGCCTGATCATGGCGGCTGTATTTGAAGATGATGCTATCGTATACATCAAGGGAGAGCGAGAAACGAACGTGGCTGTGGAACTTGCTTCTGGACGATGAGCGAGAACGCATGTTCATCGAAACCTTGGATGCAGTTTACGAAGACATGGAATCTTTAACTAATCTGGATGATTGTAATACTATACGATGTGGTAGACATGCAAAGAATTGTGCTTTGCAAAATGTATTTAAAATATATAATTGGTAGTTGCAACGCCAGCAAGAATTGTAAGATTTTTTAATAAAATGTATATTATCTCGCATTAATATGTTTTTATTTCCGCTACCC
>NW_017304155.1:585183-586559 GCF_001594115.1 Trachymyrmex septentrionalis | reverse complement strand
GCGTACGTATATACATATATATATATATATATATATATATATATATATATGCGTGCGTGCGCGCGTGCGTGCGTGTGTGCGTGTGTGTGTGCGTGTGTGTGTATAGCAGATGGAGTTGAAAATGGATCAACAACGGTCTGATATTAGTCTGATAGCTGTTTATTTCTGTTAAATATCAATTTGATAGCTATTTATAGCTGTTAAATAGATATACGTTTATTTGCGCTTCAATGCAAAGTGCTGCAAGCGACAAAAATGCTGAGGTGGAATCTTTCGAGCGCGACGTCTTCTCGTATATATACTTTTGGTTGAGACATACGCTTTTATTCAAAGCATACTGTTTGCCACTGATATATTGATTATGACAATCTAATAACTGATGATCTAATTGTAATTGATAAATGCTGAAGTTTATTCATGAGTTCGATCGCGTAATATACTTTTCGGCTGAGGTGTAAATTTGAATCAAGGCATTGTTCTTTTCTCGGAATGATATCATGTTCTATGAACATTTTTACTATAAAATCTCGCACAGCCTCGCGGTCAATCAGTCTGTTAATCTGTCATTCAGTCAGTGCGAGAGTCGATCGATCAATAAAGTGGCAAATATTAACAACTTAATCGGTTGCGCGCATTATATTAATGTGCACACAGCAGCTGGTGCAAAAGTTCAACGATTTAATAGAAAATGCATGCAATTTGCAGCAGGAGGCTGCCGAGACTGATCAATGTGTGCCCGATGGGTTGGAAGCTACGATGGATATTCGCAACGATAATGAGCTGATAGGGAAAACGTAAGTACGAGTACTCGTATTACATTATTAATTCAATAATTAGTAATGATTTGAGCGAAATGAGAATATTTTATCAGTTATTTCTATCAAGACTAAAAATCTCGAGGTCAGTATTTTCTCATTTTGATGAGTCGAGATTATAGATTATATCGTTTCATATATATATGTATATATATATATATATATATAAAATATATATACACATATATATATATATATTCATTATTATTTATTTGTATTTTATATTTATTCTTATCTGGATATTTATCCCGATTTTTCGAGACGTGGAAAAAAAACAATTTAATATACAATATATATATACATACGAGGGTCGTTTGAAAAGTCCGTGCAAAAATAAAAACTATTTAATTTTTTGGGGTAAACTTTTTTTATTTTTCAACATAGTTACCTTTTAGGCTTATACACTTCGTCCAACGCTGCTCTAATTTGTTGATCCCTTCCGAATAATAGGATTTGTCCAAGTCTGAAAAATAGCAATTTGTTTCTGCAATCACGTCCTCGTTTCCATAAAATCTTTTTCCCGCCAGCCATTTCTTCATATTGGGGAACAAATAGTAGTCC
>NW_017304155.1:581383-584954 GCF_001594115.1 Trachymyrmex septentrionalis | reverse complement strand
TATATATATATATATATATATACAATACCAATCTTATATATGTTATTTTAAACGATGTGAAAAGTTTCAGAATGATATTTGATATTCTCACCAATAATAGCGCAAAGTCCTATTAGTCCACTGTCTCTTTTTTATTTGCATTTTCATATTCTTATTCTTTTGTTCCAGATACGGTGCCGCTGACATCGATACACATTTGAATGATATCATGGACGCCCTATCAGGCTTGATTAGAAATACCACTAAAGAATTTAGGAAAGTCAATAGAAGATTGGACAGGCGGCTGAGGAGAGATGAAGATCCCGATGACGATGTGTCATTTGTGCTGCAGCAGCAGCAGCAGCAGCGAGAGGCAATAATTATAAAAATTTATAAAAATTATACATATACATATACATATGCATATACATATACATATACATATCCATATAAATAAATAAATAAATATACATATACAGATTACTTCGTTGTTAACATTTATTTGCTTTTTTCTCACCTTCCTCTGACCACAGCGATATTGTATTACGAGTACAGCATCGCGTGCTGACCGTGCTCTTATCACGTGCTGACAGCATTACCGCATTCGACCATCGCGCTCTTATTAAGTAGAATAAGAATTTCCATAAGAATATGAAAAAAAATATTTCAAATTATTATTGTTATAAACCATACAATATATAAATATCTTTGCGTGCGAGAAATTAAGCTGTGTTCGAGAAAAGGATAGCAACTCAACATAAAAGATAGAAAGTATGCATGGTAAGTACGCGGTGAAGATAGCGTTCGATGATGGAAGGGGACCAGCGGACCGCGCTCGGAGGCAACGTCGGGGGTTAGCGGTGGACCGCGGCATAGGCGGCGACAGGGACCGGCGGCGGCGACTGCGGCGGCCACGTCTTCACTGCGACGCGGACGTAAATTTCCGCACACCTTTGCTACGTAATTTCCCGCTACGTAATTTCTGGCTACGTAATTTCCCGCACTTGGGACATCCTCGTTTCCCTCGCACCGCCATCGCCGCGACGTCACCCACTGTGACGTCATTTTTCTCCTCCTCCCCTGTGACGTCACCCCTCGGTCGGTGACGTCACCTCCTGTGACGTCATTCCCCTCCTTCTGCCCCTGTGACGTCATTCCCTCGCCTAGTAACGTTCTCCCCTCCTCGCGGACTCCCCCACGCCGCGGGCACCCCCCTCCCCTTCCTCATAGGGCTCGAGTTAGAACCCGCCTTGTTTACTTTCTTTGCAGGAATTTATAAAAAAAACGTCACTCATGCGAATATTCAAATTATTATATTGTCGAAATCATTAGTTGTACAAAAAAATGCAAAAGACCGATTTTAAAGATCTTAAATTGTGCTATAAACGGGTTATTTTTAATTTACTATTTTTATATAAATAAATTTTCCATTTGTTTATAATTTTTATTAACATTTTTTATCAACCTATCAGTTTAAAAATTTTCTAAAAATATCATATTCCCATACACTTTAATTATAAAGTAATCTTGCAAATTTCAAAATTTATTTTAAGACATAAGGGAAAAATTGAAGTGAAAATCACATCATTAGTAGCTACTACGTCAACTATGATAAATGTATGCATAAAATAAAAATGCATTTGATACATTAATTTAAGTATTATATCTTTTTCATTTAATCTATCGTTCTTATACTATCCCTGTAAACTACGTCCTACATGTATACGGAACCTTGCCGTCACACGACAAAATTTTTTATCTATACAATTCATTTGAATTCTATTTTGAAATTTGTAGGGTTACTTCATAATTGAAATAGAAATATGATAATATTTTTAGAAAATTTTTAAACTGATGAGTTGATAATAAAAAGTGTTAATAAAAATTATAAACAAATGGAAAATCATTTTATTTATATAAAAATGGTGAATTAAAAATAACCTGTCTATGGAACAATTTAAGATCGTTAAAATCAATCTCTTGCATTTTTTTGTACAATTAATGGTTTCGACGATAGGGGAGACTGAGGACATGAGAACAAATTACTGATGCTCTAATATCATTGCTTTAATATAGATCTTGTTTGTTGATTTATAATAGTGCATGCATAAGTGACAGTCATACATGCAAAAATAATAGTCAGCATGTACATTAAATCTTAAATGAGAGTGTATTCTAAAGACGCAGCTGGATAAATTGGCATTAAGCTTTATCACGATTGTTCTGTACATTTAGGGTACGTTTGATTTTCACACTCACACAACGTTAATACAAAACGTTTTAAGGTAGTACATATGCGATAATATCATTCAAAAGTTAAATCCCATCACGCGTTTGGTGACGGCACTCTCACATTCTACTCCCGCCAATGTACAGTAGAACCAATCTCCAAAAAAGTGGCCAAAAGTCACTTGTAATACACACATATGGAAAATACATAATAATTTTCTACATACCTACAGCTAAAAAATACTCTAATATTATACGAGGGTCGTTTGAAAAGTCCGTGCAAAGTCAGAGACATGACACTACTGGCGCGTATCAAGGTTAGATTTAGTTAGTAGCATCTCTTGGAGGAACACACACCAAGTTACAGCCAGATCGGTCTATTTATTTGTGTTTGGCATTCATTTGAATCGAGGAAGTCGAGTGATTTTCACGATAACGCACCAGCTCACACCTCAGCAATTGTGGTCGCAAAATTAATGGAATTAGGGTTCCAACTCGTCTCACATCCCCCCTACTCTCTAGACTTGGCTCCCTCGGACTACTATTTGTTCCCCAATATGAAGAAATGGCCCTAATTCCATTAATTAGAAGAGAGAGAAGGAACCTTCCTAGCCACGGAAGAGTCTAGAAGTAGCCGAGCGGAAAGGTGGGTGCAGACAGGAGAGGAGTGGGGAACAAGAGCGAAGGACGGCGACGACGGTGAACGTCAGAGGCGAAATACGAGTGGAGAGAAGGGAGCGGGGAAGAGAGGAAGACCCACGAAAGCGGAGCTGCTAGGAAGGGAAAGGAGGGATAGCAGTGTAGTGAGCATTCCAAGCTCGTGGTTCTTGAGAAGGGGCAGAGCGCGTGAGTCGGAAGACAGTGAAGGCGAACAGCAAGACGCGAAACGAAAGAAGGAAGGAAAGGCAGGAAAATCGCCAGAACAGCAGGGAAATTCAGAGGAGAAGAAAATGGCGAATTTAGAGGAGATAGAAAAAATGATGGAAAGACAACTGCAGCGGCATAAAGATGATATAATGAAGATAATAAGAAGAGAATTAAAAGAAGAGATGAAGCAAATAAAATTATAATTGGAGAAATTTAAGGAGGAGGAAAGAGAAAAGATGAAGAAGTTGAAAGAAGAAAATGCAGATTTGAAGAAAAGAGTGGAAGAAATAGAAAAAAGAAGAGATGATCAAGAAAGAAGAGAGAAAAGACTGAATGTAGTTATGCGGGGTGTAGAGGTAGAGGGGGGAAATATGAAAGATGCTGCTGTAGGGATTTTGAAAAAATTAGGGGGGTTAGATAAAGAAATAAAAATAAGAGAAGTTTACAAGATAGGGAATAGAATGAATGATAGAATGAATGATAGAACGAATGAGAG
>NW_017304155.1:578329-578744 GCF_001594115.1 Trachymyrmex septentrionalis | reverse complement strand
GTTTGAAGAGCGAATACAGAAAGGAGAAGGAGGAGAGATAGGGAGAGAAAGTATAGTAGAACGGAGGAAAGAGGAAAGAGAAAAACGAAAGGAAGAATGGACAAGGGAAAGCTTAGAGAGAAGGGAGTATTTATGGAGAGGGGGGGTAAGTGAGGAAGCGCTAAATGAACGGGGAGAGGGAAAATGGGAACGATTACGAGAAAGAGATATAGAGGTAGATATGCAGCAGAGAGGAGAAGAGGTTAGAACATCAAGGTCGTGTAAAAATTACAGAAATGTAATAGGAATACCAGAATACATCAGAATGAGTAAAAAGAGAGAGGGAAAGAAGATGCAGATGATTGCGAGATGGAGATGTGGTAACGAAGAAAGAGGAAATATGTATTGGATGAATGAAGAAGAGAGAAAATGTAGA
>NW_017304155.1:573684-576060 GCF_001594115.1 Trachymyrmex septentrionalis | reverse complement strand
ACATTGCTCCTTCTGATTACTACCTGTTTCGATCAATGGCGCATGGCCTGTCTGAGCAACACTTCACATCATATGAAGATACCAAAAATTGGGTCGATTCGTGGATAGCTTCAAAAGATGAAGCGTTTTTCTGACGCGGTATCCGTATGCTGCCAGAAAGATGGGAAAAAGTAATGGCTAGCGATGGACAATACTTCAAATAAAACATTAGGTACCGTTCTTTCACAATAAATGCCCAATTTTTGATAAAAAACGGCGGAAACTTATTTATGTATACTCCTAATAATATTTATGATAAATATAAATAAATATTTCTATTAAGTATTTTTAACTTGGATTATAATGTCATTTAGTATTTACACATCGTTTATTATCTGGAGACACGGTAATGTTTCAGTATTACAGTAAGACAAGCGAAGCATCACGGTAACATTTACAATAAATATTTCTTAGTATTTATAATAAATATTTATGATCTGTGCAATTTAAGACTACAAAAATATTTATAAAATGTTTAAAATAAGTCTTAAATATTTACAAACATTTTTTAAATATTTTCGAAATACTGTGTACTGTTTGGATATTCTCATTAGTGTCCAATATGATTGTAAATTGTAATTTGTATTCGATCATATCATTTCAAAATTATTAGTTTATTGACAATATTCGGGCATAATTTTTGGACCCTTTTATTGATTTTGATGAACATTATTATGGATAAAACATATTTTCTTGTACATTAAGGTAAATCTTATAATATTGATAATATTAATACAATTAAATAAAAGTAAATATATTCAATAAAACATACAAAACATACATCATTGCACCATTAATGTAAGAATTGGAAATATAGAATTCAAACATCATGTTTATATGATAATAGTACGTTTAGAAAATACAATAATTTGGATTTAAACTGAATTTGTAACAAAATATTTGAAAAAAAATCTACAAAGAGGCATTTCAAGAGATTATTAGACCAGAGTGTGACAAACTAGAGTTAAAAATCTGTCTACTTAAACTTTGCCACGTATTAAAGGAAGGTTAGATTAAGTTTGATTATAAAAATAGAAGGCTAACTAAAGAATTTTAATAAAAATAATGCTACATAACTTCATAGATCGCATTAATTTTATAAAGGAATTTAAAAGTTATTATGCCTTTTACATAGCAAAAACAGTAATTTTTCCAAAAAAAAATTTTCGGAAAAAAACCGAAACTTTTCCGGTTTTTTTTCAGCAATTTAAAGAAAGAGGCTTTCTTAAAACTATATACTAAATGTATATATATAAAGAAAACGGCGACACTCATTTATTCGAGTCGTCATTTTATTTAATTGGAATCTGCCGCGTTACTGACAGTTATCGATCGAGATTATCGAATCGCGGACGACAATACGATGACTAGAGAAGGAGAATGATAATCTAACTGAGACCGTGGATGTGAATTTTCGAAGTGAATAATTGAGAACCTTAGCATCACCTGAAGTAAAAACTTTTAATGTTGTTTTCTGTTTTATTGCAGGTAATGTTACTTTTGGTATTTTGTGCAAATATTGTAAACAGGATAGAATAAATTGAAACTGTTTTATTGCAGAAACCCAACGGGTTTTTATTTTAACCAAGAGAATATTATTAGTGTAGTTCTGTTATAGAACTATAACCATCCATTACATATATATAAAATATAAACGTATATATACATTATTTCTTGAAAATTTTATTTTCAGTTTCTATAGGAAGAGGTGGCGGGGGATGTGCTCGATACCGATGGTATGTCCAACGACTAGGCCTCATGAGATATCCTTACTGGCCCCATCCTGAGGCAAACCGGAATATAAGGGGCCGGCAAGGAATCATGAGGAACTGTGCTGTGGGAGAGAGAGGCCATAGAGGAAGAAGAGGAGAAAGCCTTCGTTCCCGGTACGGTACAATAAACTTTTAAGGATATATTGTATCAATTTTAAAATTGTTGAAAAAACCATGGAAAATTAAAGATTGCATTGTTTTACATTACATTTGAAATTAGTAGGAAAAAATTTAGCGATGATTTTCTACGTGGCTAAAAAATTAATTCAATAAAAAGTAGATATGTGCTCTAATGAAAATATTAAGAAATAGTAAAAAAAATATGAATTTTTAAATATTTTAAATATATATTGAAGATGGTTAATAATATAACATACAATTTCATTGCGATGCAGAGATTAGGTGCTCTTTAAACAAAATTGCTTTATTTATTTATTTATTTATATAAATAACTGAAGACTATTGCAATAAAGATGATTACAATGAAACTTGATATAAATCATTTGAAACATTTCAGTACTTATACAAAAAATTGAGATTTCTCTTAACATTGTAAAAAAAAAAC
>NW_017304155.1:554995-573584 GCF_001594115.1 Trachymyrmex septentrionalis | reverse complement strand
ATTTACAAATCAAATTAACTTTGCAGGAATACGTCCGTAAGAGAAAGAGCGGAGACAGGCCGAAGAGAAGGGCGATATATTGTTCATAACTTTTATAATAATTATTATAATTGAAAAATATAAACATATGTTTAAAAAATATAATGCATATTAATTTCATAGTTCCTTTTACCCATGCATTACTTTTAGTTTAACGATAAAGTACGAGAAAATACACAATACAAATTTTTACATAAAATTACTTTTTGACATGTTTTATGCTTTGTGGATTAATGGGAAGGGTTTACTATAATTTATTAAAAAGGATTTACTACAATTTATTAAAAATTATATGTTATCTATAATGTCCTTTTGCCTCTCGACAGTCTTGACACACGTTCGAGCGGCCGAGAAAACATTTTCAGTCGCTTCACGTTCCAGTGAAACACTATCCCGTTCGCTCTTAGCACGCCCGACTGTCTCGTTCGCTCTTAGCACGCCCGAAAACCAAAACGCGAAAGCGCCGAACCGCACATGGGCAAAGACTCATACTTGGGTGTGTATCCAGCGGTCGCGTTAGGCTGCCGACTGATGGCGTTAGTCGAGATGTCATATACCGTCCTTGGATTGGCATCCTTGGTGCGCATGCGTGAAATAAGCAAGTTACCTAGCGTTGCCATGGTTACCATCTAAACTTCTTTCTCTTTTCATTCTTTTTTCGCTTTGTCAAAACTCACTAGATTTATTCATGTCGCACTCCAACAAATGTGTTGGAGTGAGTAAGAGCTGTTATAGGAGCATATTAGAGCAACGTATACAAACGAATAAACCTACTATTACAATGAAATAATCTAAACTTAATGAAAATGTAGAAAAATATTAAGAAAAATATTAAATTAATTTAAAAATGTATATTTGTATAAAGAAATATTATGTAATTAATATCTATGAAAATGTTATGAGAAAGCTGAGAGATATAAAAGAAATTTATATATATTTATATACATCCAAAAATAAATTAAAAATACAATAAATAAAAAGAAATCCTTTTTGCTCGATTTTCTATGTTACTTTTTGTTCACTTTTTCACAAAAATTAGACCAATCTCTCGAGATTTCTCACACAACATTTCACCAAATGGACAATACACGTAATACTTTCCTCTAAATTTCTACTCTGAACCATATACTCGTATATTTGAAAGATAAATTGTTTAAGTGGAAACGCATTAAAACGTTTATTTAAATAGAGAAAGAAAGAGAAAGAACAATAAAAAAAGGGAGGAAATGAGACGGGGCAACTTGCTTATTTCACGTATAATCCACTTCATTTTGGCCAACATAAAATCGGTAGAGTTGCGCTACTGTATATACTGTAGCAGTGATGCCAGATATGTCCCGCACTCGCGCGTGCGCGTTATTTATAGCTTAGTGCTGTAGCTATTAGATTAGGTTAAAGAATCGATGTGATTCCATGTGAATCGTGAAGTCTGCGCAACAAATCGGGCAACAGGAGGTGCGAGGAATCCTAAGAGGAAAATAGAAATGAGGTAAAGTATTTTAGGTTAGAAAATTAATTGCAATGGAGTCAGGAAAAGGCCCACAAAAAGATATGTATCCGAAAATTTAGAAGATCTTGGTTAGACGAAAATATCTTTAAAGGTTGGTTGGCAGAGAATGACAATAAAGTTTGATGTAAAATTTGTAATATTTCGCTTAAATGTTGTAGATATAATTTATCAAGGCATGCCGAATCAATTTCTCGACTAATGGATTTTTTATAACAATGGGTGATTATGGTGGAATGGATAAATCTACAGTTTCAAGAATAATTGTGAGAGTGTCTGAAGCTATAACTTCATTAGCAAACATTTGCATAAAATTACCACAAACACAAGAAGAGATTTTACGAACTTAGAGAAATTTTTTTATTATTGTTGCATTTCCAAAATGCGAGCGTACGTGCGTGCGTGCGTGTGTGTAATATAGATGGTGATGATGCAGAAGTTTTTAGAAACAGAAAATCATATTTTTCCTTAAATGTACAAGTTGTGATAAACGTAGATAATGAAATAATGGATATTGTAGCTTGATGGCCCAACTCTGTTTATGATTCAACAATATTTCAAAATAGTAATTTAAGAATGCTTTTTGAAACAAATCACAATTGCTTATTATTGAATATGTGATTATAATTATATTAAATACTATATGATTTTAATTATATAAAATAATACATGATTTATGTTATTATATGAACTTGTTTATTTTAGCATAATTGATTATTTATTTATTTATACAGTTATAATAAATCTTTCTGTTTTAGATGATTCTGTTTACACACCCTACAAGACCTTATTTATTTACATCATTATTAAATTTTCAAGGCCCTGCTCAATTATATAATGAATCACATATCAGAACAAGAACTAGAGTAGAACATACGTTTGGTCTTTGGAAACATAGATTTCCAATATTAGCATATGGATCTTGTTTATAAATCAATACAATAATGATAATACTTGTAGCAACTGCTATTGCATAATATACACAACGTCAAGGAAAAGATATTCTTCCACTTGTTGATGAAAAACTTGATATTTGAGAAATTATTGCAAATGATCATGTACCAGTTCTTCTTTATCATCAAAATGATGCAGGCAATGCAGGTCTACTAGTATGTAATATTTACATTAATTAGTGAATATTTTAATAATTTGTTAGAAAATATATAATAAAATATTAATTTATTTAAAATGATTTTTTCATAATGAAGAACACAATAAATAATTTTACACAAAAATCTTACAGACTAATTTTGTAACATTACATTATATCTATTTGTAAACATTTTATTGCATTTGTAATAATATATAGTAGTATTTAAGAACTTTCTTTTAATATTTCTTTTAATATCACTTTCCTCTTATCCTTAAGTAAATATATATTTTATAGTTACCAACAATCCGATATATTACTCTTTTATGATATATAAAAAAAAAATAAAAACTTAAAATGTTTCTTTTATATTTAATATTACTCTTTAAGATCACTTTTTTAGTTTTATTTAGATATACATATTGTACGTTAGAGATTCAACTATTTTTATAGACTATATTAGTTCGATCTTATATTCAAAATCGTCTTAATTATAATTTTGAGTTATTGTACGATCATTTTATTGAATAACCAGTTTTGCCAGTGAAACATTAAACACTGAACTGGTTCACAGTGAAACAACACAATTGCACTTAGTGCGCACTAGTGTTGCAGTTTTTCCAGTTTTTTCAGTGGAAAAGTCTTAAAATCCCATGGTTGGGAATTGGCAAAACATTCGTGATTGGTCATGGCTTCATTCCGCTGATTCCACCGTTTTCTGTTACGCAAATTTCTTTTACAGATTCCGGCGATGCCTGTATGCCTAAAGGTGCCGTCCCATGAACGGAAATATACAGCGGAATGGAACAGCAAAACCAATCACAATCGCAGAAAAGGAAGCAGACTAATAATATGTGCAGAATTGTAATTGGTCATGCTGTTCCGCTGTAAATTTCCGCATATGGGACGGCACTCTAAGGGTGCGATTACATAGAGCGCGAAAATGTGGAAATGCGAAAACGCGGAAGACAAAATTAATTAAACTTTACTAAATTTTCCGCATGTGCATGACATACGTATACTTATAAAACCTAACCTCGCGGAATTTGCGCTCCATGTAATATTAGGAAATAAAAACAAGCGGAACAGAACATGCGGAAAGACGGAAAATTTAGTAAAGTTTAGTTAATTTTGTTTTTTAGTAAATTTAGTAAAGTTTAATTAATTTTGTTTTTTAATAAATTTAGTAAAGTTTAGTAATTTTATAGTAATTTTTTTTGGAATTTTGTGTGCGGCAGCCTTAAGGCCTGGTTGTTCCATCTTTTGGTAAAAGCATTGTTCGTTTTGTCTCTCGGGAGCTGCTCGGGATTGCTCCGAATGAACCCAGCGTACTCGAAATATAGGATTTACACTACGTACGACATCCAGCATATGACATCTGACATTGGGTGCATTCAGAATGACAACCGCTCACTGAGCGCTCAATGAGCTCTTTCATCTGATCTCAACGCTCAATGAGCGGTGTAACGTCCGCCGATAAAATAAACGCGAATGTATTTCTACTTTTTGCTATAATTACGGAAATATATAACTAATGCAACACAATATATAATTAATGTAATACAATATCTATATAAGCACAATAGTCATATTTCCATTTATTTTCATTTTCTTTTCTTCAATTCGAAGTTAATTAACAACAAATGAAACAAGAAAAGGGAACGAGTTAATAAATGTATCTCCTAACGCATTGCATAACAATGCTAAAGACTAAAATAATAATTTTTAAATATTGAACGTCAACCCAATGTTATTGCTCACAGAAATATATATAAATTTATACAATACCTTTTCCTATATATATAACAATACATTTCTATAATCTCGAGAGATCTAAGTTAATAAATAATTACCAAGTAGTAATAAAATAATTAAATATATTCATTGAATCTCTTTCTCTTAGCGAGCCAACGTAGACGACACAAAGGAATGTCGCGCGCTCTTATCTCTAAGGGGAGGTAATTATTCCAAAAGAAACATAACGTAACATAAACTAATCTCAAGCACTGGCTTATAGAAGCCCTTTCGAAAATCAAAATTTAGAATGTCTCAAATTTTATGAAAATGAATTCTCCTTTTATTATTGCAGTTGCAACAACAATTAGAGAGAAATTTACCACTTATAATTATTCTTAGTATATATGTTTATATTATATATCTCCCGTTTAAATACTTTATATTATAGTTTAATTCTAATATCCTAGGTTACTACGATTTAACCCGTATAACACCTAAATATACTATTACTGTAATAAACAACGAAACTATTGCTTAGCGGTGAATTGAGCATTCATAGAGGAACACATGTATTCGAATTTAGATACATGTATATATAATAATATATATAATTAATCTACCTCTTTACAAGGTAAAGGAAGGAAATTAGAAGAACAAAAAAATCAAAATCTGAAGTTGCAGAATAATTACTTTATTTTTTCAAATGGAAGAATAGACGCTCGATTGACTGTCGCAGTACTTTCTTTGTTTTACTTGAGATTTAAAGACGATAACTCATCGTCGCGAAGCACAGTTGTCTCCAAGCAGTCGCCACGATAGAAGACGTTTATCTATACCACTGCCTCTTGTGCCACGATAGAAGACGTTCATCAATACTCGTACGTTATCTGTCACTCTCACAATATTATAATACATTGCTTTTCCGATATTTACTCAGTTTTGTTACAAATATATACATGTACCATATACATTATATACGTATACTTTATTATTCTTGGTAACCTACTATTCATTCTTTTATTTAGTACTGA
The DNA here is from genome assembly GCF_001594115.1 of Trachymyrmex septentrionalis. NCBI lineage: Eukaryota > Metazoa > Arthropoda > Insecta > Hymenoptera > Formicidae > Trachymyrmex > Trachymyrmex septentrionalis. Next base: position 568,180 of record NW_017304155.1, on the reverse strand, counting down.
ATATCAAATAATAATATTAATCTTGATAAGATCTTGATTTTAAAACATTCAGATATTTTAGAATTTTCTTGAATTGTATTACGTATATTACGTCTACACGTCATTGCGTTATATTTACTATTCCAATTATACCAGATTGTAGATACAAATGAAATTATTGGGTTGTTCGGAAAGTAATTTCGTTTTTTCCCAACAGAGGACTTAATTGTATTTTTTCACAGCCAACTTCACACTTAAGCCGCATAATCATTATATATTTTGACAGCTGATATAGCAAGGCTTGCTTGTGAAAAAAGTTCGATTGATTCTACGCAGTAGTTTTTGGTTGGTGCCCTATCAAATATGGAAAGTGAAAAGCAGCATTTTCGGCATATTTTATTTTTTTACTATCGAAAAGGTAAAAATGCTGTTCAAGCAAGAAAAAAATTATCCGATGTGTATGGAGATGTATTGACAGAACGCCAGTGCCAAAACTGGTTTGCAAAATTCCGGCAATTTTGATGTTGAAGATGCACCACGTTCTGGAAGGCCAGTTGAAGCTGATGAAGACACAATAAAGGCATTAATTGATGCAAACCGGCGAATAACAACTCGTGAGATCGCTGAGAGATTAAATTTATCGAATTCGACCGTTCATGATCATTTGAAACGCCTAGGTTTAATCTCAAAGCTCGACATATGGGTTCCTCATGTTCTTTCGGAAAGAAATTTGTGCCGTCGCATTGACGTCTGTGATTTGCTTCTCAAACGTCAAGAAAATGATCCATTTTTGAAGCGCATCATCACTGGGGACGAGAAACTCATACAAGTTTGGTAACACGCCAAAAGCTTTTACAGCTTGGATGGGATATACTGCCACACCCACCATATTCTCCAGATCTGGCACCTTCTGATTATTATTTGTTCCGGTCTCTACAAAATTTTTTAGACGGTATAACCTTTACTTCAAATGAGGAAGTAAAAAATCACCTGGATCAGTTTTTTGCCAGCAAAAAACAAAAATTTTATGAGCGTGGAATCATGCTACTGCCAAAAAGATGGCAAAAGGTATTGGACCAGAATGGACAATATACAAGTATAATTCAATAAAATATTTATTCACTATAAGAAAATCGTCTTTCATTTTCATAAAAAAAACGAAATTACTTTCCGAACAACCTAATATGTTAGAACTAAAAATATAGATCAAACAGATAGATACAAGAGCTTACTGAGCGCTCAGTGAACAGATATTTATAATACTGAATGCACTTATTAGGTGTATCAAGAAGCACGATTGCTCACTGAGCGCTCAGTAAGCTCTTGTATCTGTTTGATCTATATTTTTAGTTCTCATTTGATTGGCATATTCCATTAGATCTAAAAATATAGACCAAACAGATAAAAAAGCTCATCAAAGTTCGGTCGTGCTTCTGAATGCATTCCTTGTTACAATGAATGTCGAACGTTGTATAACGGATGTTCGTACACAGTGTGAATTCTATATTTCAAGTACGCTGGGTTTGTTCGGAATGACCCTGAGCAGCTTCCGAGAGACAAAACAAACAATGCTAAATTTTATCTGTTGGGTAAGTAGCAAGATTACTCAATCAAACGCGCGGATTGCCAGATTTACCTAACAGGTAAAATTGACCAAAGGTGGAACAATCGGCCTTAAAGATGCCGTATAAATGTAGCCGTTTACACAGCACGCTTAATCGAGTTTAATAACATCCGTAGTTATGAAATTGACTAATTATAGCTATTCTTTGAAGGGATAGATCAATTGTGATTGGCCAGTTTCACTACGAGTAATAACTACGAATGTTATTAAACCCGATTAAGAGCCATGTAAATGTAGTCATTGAAATTGATCAATTGCATTTGTTGTTCAGCAGAATTAACCAATCACGGTTGACACTTAATCGACCGATTAAGTTAATCGGAGTTGGTGAGACCGGCCCCTAATACACGTAACGTATACTATAACATATAAAATAAAATCTTCCTTAGATAGTTAGGAGTTTTGAAACGTAGCCTTAAGCTGACTTTTCATACGCTGCGACAGTAATTCGTAACTATTGGTTAAAAATTTTACATGAGATGACGCATTTTCAACGCAAAATACATTTTGCCGCATCTCATTGAAGTTCAACCGAACGAACAACAAACAACAAAGAATTCGGAGCCGAAAAAATCTGCAATATTTGCAAAAAATGTAAATTTTTTTAAACATTTATAACGACATACAATGAGTACATTTTTATTAAGATTTAAAGTAATATTCTAAATTCTAAATAATTACCTAAAATGATAGTTGTCCAAATAACTGCACTAAGTTGCTATATAATCACAAGTTTTTAAGTTTTCCACATTAATTTTCCATTATTTTCGAGCTGAGTAAATAAAAGACACATATTTAAGGTTAAACTTTAATACATTTGCTATTGCCGTTATTCCTTTTCATGCGCAGCAAATACAGCGGAAGCAATTATAAAAAATTGGCATAACATGACATTTTTGCTACCGCGTACTGCGCATGAAAAGGCACCTTAATAGTTGTGTTGTGGTACTGTGATTTTTTCTGGGTCGGAGATCGGAAAATCAAGCAGAAGAATAATAAGAATAATAGTTGTGTTGATTTTTTAAATTTATGTTTAAAATATACATCGGACAAATATTATAGATCAAGAAGTTGTATAAGTTGGTACAATGACATTGTCAAGGGGTAAGTATGGCTTTTGCAAGATATGTATCGACATATGATTGCATAACCTCTAATCTATTATAAGGATGCAATCCCAATAGAAGAAATAAGGAATTAGGAAAAAGGAATAATTATTCCAATCGATGTATTTCCGTGTATCTAGAAACCGTGCATTTCAGTATACCTAATTTCTGAAAGGTTGAAATCGTTATTCCTTATTCCTAATTTCCTATGCCTTCTATTATGACTGCATTCTAATGTTAATTATATTCATTTTGCAATCGTTTTTTAAATGTAATCTATATATTTTACAGAATTATTAAAGCGGTTAAACTCAGATGACTATCCTTTAGCAAAGCGATTAAAATTAGCGGAAACTGCATTTTGTAAAGTTGATCTGCCACTTATTCGGAAAGAAGACTTTCTTCTGGAGTGGCTATGTAAAACTTGTGCCACGAATCATCATACTTGGAAAGCTTTGAATAATTGTTTGAAATTTAACCATATCAAAAATATTAGAACAGATATCAAAGAATGTTTAGTTGAGATGCTTGTACAAACATTAAAGACCGATATGAAAGACATGTATGAAGAGGTCCTTGAATGCTGCAGTTTAATTTTTGTTAATAATAGTATACGACAATATTTTACAACCAAACCAAAGATTGTAGGCTTATTGATAAAAGCTGTGTTAAATAACGTGTTGAAACGTTCTAGCTATGACAATATAATGCAAAAAAAGATTAATCAACTGTTTGAGCCATGTAAATTGTCATCTGTGGAAAATAACGCTGTAATAACTATTATCGAAAGTCTGATGCAAATGTATGAACAGCTGATTACTATGAGAGATGATTTGAGATTAATTTTTATACAGGATATTTTATATCCTATGTGTATTTTAGTTGATCACACACATAGAGATAATACAAATCAATTTAGTATAGCAGCATACAAGTGTATTCAACAATTGCTGCTAGGAAAAAATAAATCTATACAAAATAAACAGACTGAAGAAAGTTATGAATTAATGTTTTCAGATTTATTTTGTATATTATCTGAAAATGTAAAGACATTAAATCTTCAGAGTAATCTTTTGACTTACAAGTTTATTTTTAATACCATAATAGGTACATATAAATCAAATACTATTTTGTTGGATACGTTTTTCAGAAATCTAATTAACTCTTCGGGAAAGTATAAATGGGAAATTTTGGATTCTTTCCTCAAACTACTGAATGACATAACACTTGACTTCGATAATATCATAGATGGAATCACATTAACCGAGTATTTTCAGAATTTTATAAGTGAGATTTTGATGGATGATGATGTATCATGTGTGCATTATAGAGTACTTACACAACTTTCATATATCAATCCACTTTTGATAGAAAAAAATATTCCGGATATTGTAAATAAGATACTTATAAAAGAACAAACTACTGATCATACAAATTTGTTAATTGCAATTTTATATACCAGCACAAAATTAAGACGGGAGCAAAAGTTTATCTCGCAGTTATTAATATCATTAAAGCAACATGTTGCAACAAAAAAGACATATAAAGCAAATACATCTGCTTTTTTCCCAAGTGAATTTAAAATCCAATTGATAAATGCGATTAGTAATTTTTCGAATTCGCAAACTATTGCAACTCTAAAAACATTAATATATTATTTAAATACAGATTGTGTAGAATTATTACAGTCTAATACTTCATGTAAGTATTTTATTATTGATTATTAATTCATAATAGAAAATTATTAATTCATAATAAAAAATTATGAAGTGATACAATATTAAAAATATAAATTAACTTTTCTTTTCAAATATTGATTGTAGGTAAAAATATATTGATATTAAAGACAACAATAGAATTGCTTATTACACTTTTTGAAGGTATGCAGATTTTTGAATATACCAAAATATTATCCACTCATGAAAAATTTATCAATTGCCTAGATGAAGTAGGGAATGCATTATCGCTGTTGATAAATAAGTCATTGTGCTTAAGTTATAACAAAACTGTTATCATAATACTATTAAGTGCAGTGCACTCATTGAATGAAATACAGAATATGTTTACATATTACATATCGAAAGATACTGTGTCAAAGAAACTACTATTTCCAATTCTGAATGATCCTTGGCAACAATTAATTCAAAGAATTACCAATTTTGGAGAAGATAATTGCAAGACTATCATGGTATTATTGGAAATATTATTTATTTGAAAATATTTTTGACATACTATGTTAAATGTTGAAAATGAAATATTTTTTATACTCTTGCAAAAAACTCACACATAATATTTTTATATTGAAATTTCAGAATAAACTTATTTTACATCGACTAAAGCTAAGTATATCAAATAAACCTATTAAACTTCATGGTTTAATAGGTGGCCTTGAGTATTCCTGGAGTATTATTTTGAAACATGACACAGATATGTTTTCCTTATTATATGACAAAGAAATATCAAAAATAACTTATTTATTGTTGACTGATATAAAATCAAATGAACAGAACTTTCATGAATTGTTTAATATATTAGATAAAGAATATCTTCAAGAAAATAAACACTTTGTAATGTGTCTCTTAAACCATATTCTTGTCCAAATTGGACAAAGCTTTTCATTAACTATTACCGAATATATTAACGTTGTAAGTAATAATTTAATGCTGAGAAATTTTTCAATTCTTTAATAATTGTAAAATAATCTCTTGTGAATTTTATGTTCTAATTATTTTTTTTTTATTTCAGAAACTGTTGATGGAGAATGGATGTAACTATAAATTATTAGAAGTTTTACAAATGCTAAAAAAACAGATATCACAGGAACAATGGATGCAAATGGCAAATACAATTTCTTTTGAAACTGAATTATATTTAGAAATATTTCTTCATTTACCAATGATATATTTCAGCCCTAATATAAGAACATTAATATTTTTGATTGTGTATTTTATTAGTAAAAAATATGAAAAAAATGACAAGATATCGGCGTTATGCAATATGATATTTTCAGGTAATTTAATTTTATTTCTTCAGAACATTTGTATGATATTTGAACTTAATTTTTTAATTACTATTTATACGCAAAAATATAATGCTAATAAAAATATGCAATAAAAAATTTCTAGATTTACTAGAAAAGACTGGAATCGATCTATTTCAGTATATAGAACCAAAATTATTAATAAACCAATTACCACAAAATAAAATATTTTCGAAAGCTTGTGAGTTTTCTTTTCGAAATGTAAGAACATATAGCACTTTAAAGAGACTCATAAAAAGTTGCATTCAATGCAAGGAAGCAATGTGCATTATTTTGGAATGTATGGAGGTTGTTAAATCAAAATTGGATGCCGAACAAAAAGTTATTTTTAAAAAGGCAGAAAAAAAATTAGTTAAAACTATTTTAAAATTATTACCTGAACATATAAATGATGCTTTTGATGTAAGATGTTTAATAGCGGTGTTAAAAGTAACTTTTCAAACTAGAAAAGTTACTGACACTTTAAAAAGATTAACTGAAGCAACTCTCGAAAATATATTCATGGCAAGTATGAAAGGAATTATATTTTTTTAAATGTGATATTTGTGCAATTTACGTGTTGCATTTCGGATAATATTAAAAAATAAATAATTTCTTTTTTACAGGCAAGAGAAAGTTTAAACAATACAAATAATAAATTATTGCAACAAAGTGTGCAATTGTCTATCATTGTTTTACAGCATCGAAAAATGTTTGAAATCCAAGATATGATCATCAACTTATGGTTTATAATATTGAAGCATCCTTATAAGAATTTGATCAAACTCTTATTAACGTCTACTAGATTAAAAGAATTTTACGAATTCTTAAGACTATTGCATGATCAAACGGTAATATTTTGATTAATATATTTGTGTATTTCTTATTAATATATTCTTATTAATACACATAGTAATTAAATTTATGCATGTTGACAACTTATTCCTTGTTTATATAGATCAATAGCTTGTCACAAAAAGATGAAGCAGTATGGACAAATACATTTGTCATTTGGAGCAATATAATTAAAATAGATATGAATGTTAAACGTAATAAAGTGCGTTTGAATGCGATCAACAATCTGTTGGAAACTATATTAACATTGGATATGCCACACAGATATTGGTCAGGGCTATTGAATTTGTCTTATGATATAATCAGTACGAAACATTTACTTATTCCTGACATTACGATCGATCTTATTATACTGATCAGTTTAAAGTCATTCGATGAAGCGAATATATCATCGTGCGAAGATGTGCTTGCTATATGCGGAGCATTGATCAAAGTCAAAACAGATTTGATAACAGACAGATTACCTAATTTATTATTATTATACAGACGCACAATAAACATCGTTGTTCATGCATCGAGAAACGTAGCCGATAAATTCGACGAGCATCGATTTAGATGTTATGCACTCGATATCATAAAGTAAATTTAATTAATTAAAAAATGTTCAACATTATATATCTATAGTACCGATATGATCAATATTTTAAAACTTATTTATGGAAAAAATTGATTTCATAAAAAAGTAATAGACATTTTCTTTTAGATTGACAAATATGCTGGTAAAATTGAAGAAAGCTATGGTCCGATTAAGTCCTTATGTTATTGCTGATCTCTTGCAATTAATTGTGGAACGCACTATACCATCTTATGTTAAGGTAATATCTTTACAAGTCCGACAAACTGAATCAGCGTGCACTTTATAAAATTGTAAATCTATATATAAATATTAGTGTTATTAAGTAAGCTCTGCTTTGGCCGAAAGTATGATACTTTCCCTTATTTATTATTTTCTTATTATTATCTTAATAGATCGTTTTTAATTACGTTTATCATTTCTGTTGCAGATAGCTTTGCATGAATCTTTGTGTCAATTAATTAGCATCTGTGATCAGCATGGACTCGCTTTTTTATCTCGTACATTACCAACATCGTTACAGGAAGTTTTCAAAGTACAGTTAAATACATTCAAAAAGTTTTATAAATATTCTGGTAAGATTTAAATATCTCTCTAAATTGAGTTTAAGAAACTTATCTAATTTTTTTAAAGAAAAAATTAAGAGGATGCAAAAAAGAAAATATTTTGTATCTAATTGTATGATTAATTTTATATATAAATACATATTCTGGATGCAAAATATATATTTATAGAAAAAACAAATGTGAATTATTTATATGTCCTCTATATTTTTGATAAATTATTTAATTACAATAATGAGACAATCTAATATATAAGCATAAATTGCAGAAAAAGGACATAAAAATACTTGTAATATTATCAGTTATTTTAAGGAAATTTACTATATGTATCTTCCTATGATGGAAACTGTTACTCTGAGATTTATTTGAGTTATGACTGAGATTGCAATCTTTGTGATATGCTTATTAATATCAACAAATTACATTTTTTTTCTGATTTTAATAAATTTTATAGTTTTTAAAAACATGCGTTTAAAACTATATCTACGTTTAAAAATATATCAGACATAGATTATTTATATAAATTATGTTCGTAATTAAAAAAAGATTAAAAGTTGAGAAGTCTATTAGTTTTCTATAAGTATTTATAAAATATTACGAGTAAATAAAATTTTTTTAGTACTTACATTAAATATATCATTTCTTCTCTTAATTACAATTATAATTATAATTAATATATGTTTTATTTATCAAAAATGCATGTTTGCTCCCTGAATTTTTGTCATTTTTCGTACATCTTTTCTCTTCACGAAAATTAACCATGATGGAAGGGATAACATGGTATGTGGAGTTGGGTAGTGTCTCTTTCTAAATTTCTGCTCTCTCCGTTTAGGACTGTTCATAAGGTTCAAAGGTTACAATTGTGAAACGCGAAACTTGGGACGGTATTCATATTCGTTTTTATTTTAAAATCGTCCTAAATAATGTCTTAAGATGCTAATACAGTTCTCGAATTGACTTATGACATCTTAAGACTGTACTTAAGACAATCTTAAATGTAAGAATCGACTATGAATACCGACCTGCTTCGCGTCGTGAAGTTGGTATTGAATCTTTTCTTGTGCTTATTTTAAACACAGAAGAGGAAGATAGAGGAGACATTCTGATTAAACTGATTAAACATTCTGTTGGCATTTCTGCGAGTTAATCGTAGATTAATTTAATCAGAAGTTGTTGAAAGAGGCCCTAATGCAATAAGTAAATTTGACAAGTAGCGTTACTAATAGTGTAATAGAATTTTAGAATAATTTGTTCGCCATTTCCGTACAGGAAATCCTAGCAACTCTGATAATTCTTTCCGTAGTTTGATTGTTTGCTTTAAATCATAGTTGCCTGTTAGTAAGTTATTCATGAAAATCCAGAAATCGTGGATTAGAACTTGAGCTGCTACTTCTCGCGAACCTACTTCTTGCTGCGTTGCTAAATGTTCTTAAACAACGCATTGCTAAATATGGTACACATAGTGTAGTACCATAAATGCCCGCACAGCATCTTTCATTGCAAATATATATTAAATACGTAATTAACGCAATGGATATGAAATGTTCAAGTCGAAATACGTATACAATACGTACGTAATATGTAACAGGTATATTGTGCATATTTAAATGGATATTAAACACATAGTTGATACATATACGAGGTCTGTTCAAAAAGTATCGCGAATTTTGAATTTCCGCGGGTTACGTATATTCGATTTTCGATTTTTTGTGGCGTTATGTTGGTACTCATGTCTCTCACTTATGCCGACAAGTTCGGCCATTTTGAATGTTCAGTTAATTTTTGACAGCTGCTTTGCTTGCACGTGTTTTGGCTCGTCTTCGATTTTTGCCTATTCCAAAAAATGGATCAAAGAATCTGTATCAAATTTTGTGTGAAAAACAAAATTAAGTGCGCGGACGCATTCCGCGAATGTTAACTGTGGCATATGGTGAAGCTACCTTGGACCGAAGCAACGTTTATCGGTGGTACAAAATGTTCTCAGAGGGCCGAGAAGATGTGAACGACGAAGAGCGTGCCGGACGCCCGAGCACGTCAACAACAGACGAAAACATTGATAAAATGAATTTTTGACCAAAAATACTTTGAAGGGGACAAAATAGATATTCATGAATAAATAAATAATTTTTGAAAAAACACAAAATTCGCGATACTTTTTGAACAGACCTTGTATATATAATATACAACACTTTAAATCACTTTAAATCACTTAGTGAAAAAAATTGTAGCATAATGATAAAAAATCATTTTAAAGAGAAAATGTTAGACTTTATTTACAATTAAAGAAGTTATGGCTTTAAAATGTTTTTTCATATATCGCTTCGCGATCATTTTTCGCGCAGATATGAAATTTGAATTTGGTTTTTTTTAACGCTGATTTTAAGTGACTAATTTTGTTCAATAGCTGCATGCAAATTTCAAGATACAATAACTTCGTCAAAAATTGTCATATCAGGATAATTTAAAAAAGCATTTTACAGGTTGAAACGTCTACTTTTCAGCAAAAATGATCCTTTTGCTTCAACGTTGAATAACTCGATGAAAAAAAAAAATTGTACAGAGTTTCGTAAAAAAGCAAATTAAAGGTAAAGATTCGCTCTTTCGAATGATGTAAATAGCATTTGTATACAATTCTTAGTCCACTCCGTGGAGCTTCGCAAATTTCATAAAAAATTTTTTAGTCTGATATATCTTCATTTATGTTTGTGTAACTTCATGAAATCTCCATAAGATTTTTTTTTTAAGTAGCGATCCGAAAAGTAGAGGTTTCTACCTGTAAAATGCTTTTTTAAACATCTCAATACGACAATTTTTGACAAAGTTATTGTATCTTGAAATTTGCCTATTTTTACAGAGTGAACAAGTGTTGCGTTAATATTGTTGCCGTGTGTGTGTGTGTGTGTGTGTGTGTGTGTATATATATATAGAGGGAGAGGTATTTAAAAGGCAGGTCTGAATAACTCGCTTGTTTATAACAATAGAAGAAAAAGTGTCAAACAAAAAGTTGCTTGATTTCGAGGGGCACATAATATGATGTTAACAATTGTTTTGTAGGTGGAGGTGTAAAGAATAGGCAAAGGTCAAATGTATTTTTTTTAATGGAATGATGTTTTTTTATTTACATTCTGATAGAGCATTTTAAGACGAATACAATGACCTATAATTGAAGGTTACGCAAGGTCAATAATGGAAAATAATTGAATGTAATGGAAAATAAATCGTTTCAAGACACTCTTTGAATAATTTCGTATCTTTTCTTCTTGTTGATATACCGCTAATTGTTCAAGTGTATCACAGTATGATATAACATTGAAGGTTTATTTAAACATGACAAGATTAATTGTAATTGAAAATAAATTGTTTGAAGGCATTTTTCGAATATTTCATTAATTTACTTATTTGCGTACTTATCATTACAACAAGTATTCAAATAATGACCCTGAACATCGACGCATTTCCTGAAACGTGTCAACATAGATAACACTACGACGAATTTCATTCGAATCAATCGCAACGCAAGCTCTTCTTATACGCTCTTTCATGTCTTCTCTTGTTATCGGCATTTCGCTGTATGTTTTAACTGTACTTATTAATTGTACTTGTTGTTTTAACTTTCTCCACAAATAAAAATCCGTAGCTGTTAAATCTGACAAACGTGCGGCCCATCTGTTATTTCCTGATTGACCAATCCAACGATCTCCAAATTTTCTGTTTAGCAATTCAGTAATAATGCAGAATGAGCAGGACATCCATCTTGCTGATACCACATTGATTGTCGTATGTTCAGTAGAAGATCTTATAATAATAGTTGCAATATTTCTGTTAAAATCTGTGCATATTTGCGACTATTTAATGCTCCATCGATAAAATGAGGACCAATCATTTTATCATTAAGAATTCCGGTCCAGATGTTTATAGACCAAGGTCTCTGCTTGTCCACTTCTCTCATCCAATGTGGACAAGTTTTCTACTGACCAATAGTGCATGTTGCAAAGATTTACTTGTCCATTGTTCGTAAATGTAGCTTCGTCAATAAGATTTTAGTGACAAACATATCATTTTCTTGTAGTCTTTGTAGTGTCCATTCACAGAATTGTACACGATTTTGAAAATCATTACCATATAATTCTTGATGAAGTGAGATATGAAAGAGATGAAATTTGTTGGAAAGTATTCGCAGTACACTTCGTCGATTAATATCACTTTCACGTTCAAGCTGTCTTGTACTATAATATGTGGATTTAGTGCTACAGCTAAAATGTTCGTTGAATTTCCGTCGTCAGTTGCTTTCTTGATTCGTTTGCGTTTTTTATTATCACATTTTCTATTTCTTGAAAAGTTTGTACTATGTTTGAAAAAACAGAAAATGAAGGACATGATCGGGAAATCTTTCAGCACACAAACATACTACTTCTTTCATAATTTGGCGACATTCATCATAGACGAAAATCATATCGACTTTTTCCGCTTTCGTATAACGTATTTCGCAAGACACGCACTTTGATCGATAGATGAATTCAAATTGATCAGTAAATATGAATAATGCTATGTGCGATTTAATTTAAATAGTATGTAAATATTTACATATGCTTGAGCGATTAGCGGTGTACCAATAAGAAGAGAAGACACGAAATTATTCGAAGAGTGCCTTGAAACAATTTATTTTCCATTATTGACCTTGAATGACTTTCAATTATAGGTCATTGTATTCGTCTTAAAATGTTTTATCAGAATGTAAGTAAAAAAACATATCATTCCATTTAAAAAAACAGATTTGACCTTTGCTTATCCCTTATGGTTCTATCTACAAAACAATTATTCAAAGAATTGGAAAGGATAGGCAGTAGGAGTCAAGCGCAGAAGATGTCGCGCAAATAATATATCTATGAAGTGTAAAACTTTTTTATTCACTAAAACGCGCTTACATATTTCACTTTTGAGTTCTCGTCAGAGACAACAAAAATTAACATATATAAACTGTGAATAAAAATTATCCTTAAGGTTTTTGATAAATTAGTTTTTCATATTATATTTTCTATCTCGATATTTCTATTATTTCCTTTTTTCGTTTATTTTTCTTTTTTCGTTTTATTTCACTCTTTTTGGTGTTTAAATTCTCGAGGTAGAGGTGCTCACCATGATCGGATAACTTTTATTTACAGTTTATGTATATTAAAACTTTAAATACGAAGCACCTTCCCGGTCCGAGTGTTAAGATGTTGAACTACTATCTAATGAACATTCATTTAAATTGAATTAATATTTCAGAAATAAATTGAGAGCCGATGAATTTATTTCTGAAATATTAATTTTATTATTATTATTTAAAGTTTATTAGTATTTAAAATTTTAATATAAAAGGTCTCGTTTTCAATCATATTATGTATATTAATTTTTGTTGTCTCTGAGGAGGGCTCAAAAGAGAGCAGAAACATGTAAGCTCGTTTTAGTGAATAAAGAAGTTT
>NW_017304155.1:554680-554975 GCF_001594115.1 Trachymyrmex septentrionalis | reverse complement strand
AAGTTTCACACTTCATAGATATATTATTTGCTCGACGTCTTCTGCGCTTGACTACTGCCCGTATCCTTTTCAATTCTTTGAATTATAAGGAGTCTCAGTTAGTTTGATTTATAAAATAATTATTGACATCACATTATGTGCCCCTCGAAACCAAGCAACTTTTGTTTGACACTTTTTTTTGTTAAAAACAAGTGAATTATTCAGGTCACCTGTTTTAAATGCCCTTCCCTGTACACACACGCACGCACGCACGCACGCACGCACGCACGCACGCACGCACGCACGCACGCACGCA
>NW_017304155.1:553764-554580 GCF_001594115.1 Trachymyrmex septentrionalis | reverse complement strand
CACACACACACACACACATACAGGGAAGGGCATTTAAAACAGGTCACCTGAATAACTCGTTTTTAATAATAGAAGAAAAAGTGTCAAAAGTTGCTTGGTTTCGAGGGACACATAATGTGATGTCAATAATTAAATTGTAGATGGAGGCGTAAAGGATAGACAAATGTCAAATCTGTTTTTTAAATGGAATGATATGTTTTTTTACTTACATTCTGATAGAGCATTTTAAGACGAATACAGTGATCTATAATTGTAGGTCATTCAAGATTACATAAATCACTAATGGAAAATAATTGAATGTAATGGAAAATAAATTATTTCAAGGCACTCTTCGAATAATTTCGTGTCTTCTCTTCTTGTTGGTATACCACTAATCATTAAAGTGTATCACGGTATGTAAATAAACATTAAAGGTTCATTTAAACATAACAAGGTTAGCTGTAATTGAAAATAAATTGTTTGAAGAAATTTTTCGAATATTTCATTAATTTACTTATTTGCGTACTTACCGTTACAATAAGTGTTCAAAATAATAACCATGAACATTGACGCATTTTTTGAAACGTGTCGACACAGATAATGTAACATTGCAAGACGAATTGATTCGGATCAATCGCAACGCAAGCTCTTCTTATATGCTCCTTCATGTCTTCTCTTGTTATCGGCATTTCGCTGTACACTTGTTGTTTTAACTTTCCCCACAAATAAAAATCTATAGGTGTTAAATCTGGTTAACGTCCATTTGTTATCCAATTGTTAATTATTCAAGTGACCTGTTTTAAATACCCTTCCCTATATATATTATATATATATATA
>NW_017304155.1:512391-553684 GCF_001594115.1 Trachymyrmex septentrionalis | reverse complement strand
ATATATATATATATATGACTTTGTTAAAATGATTTGCTCGTAATATCTCGTATGAGCTCCCTCGTACGAATATCCTGCTAGCAGAGGTTCGCACACGGTCCTGTCCCGGGTTAAAGGGATTAAATTCCTTGACCCAAAATAGGACCTATCAACATCATAAAAATTCTTTACTTCAAGGAACCTTTTTAATATCAAATAATATGAATTTTCAATAATAATGTTGATAAGAAATGGACATATCATGTAGAATACAGCAATTATTATGCATGTTAAGTTTAAGGTAAGTAAAATTCCATTAAACCTGACCTTACGATATTGAGGACAATTAGAAATAAGATTAGATAGAAGAGGACCTGCATTATACTATATAGATATATGAGTAGAATTCATACTGCGATTTTCAATTGTGGAATGGGCTTCTATTTTTGCAAATCTATTATAAATTTGCTGAAAGAAAAGATCGGGTTTCCTGCAATACTTTCTAAAAACATTTATATTATTTTCGTATGAAAAAGCAGAGAATGTATCAAGAGAATCTAACTGTTGCACATCATCAGTTAGATGAATTAGGCCATGTACATCATAAGAATAAAAAGTCGGGCCGTAAAGATCTTGGCATCTTTCTACAAATTTTTTGTAATGCAAGATCTGCAAAGTTTAGATGTGCTTTTGAAGGTGATACAAAAATTAAAATCTTTATAGCAACATGCAAAAACAAAAAGTGTGTATGCTAATTGATCAAGAATGCTATGTGTTACTGGATCAATATAGAGAAGAAATTAGCGATATTCTGTGGCTTTATATTTTGTGCACGTAGCGAGTGATTGAGGTCGCAAAATCAAATGGACAATAATATATAAATATTTTGCGAGTGTTTCTAATTGTGTTGATATAATAGAAATTAATCTTGCAAATTTTGATAAGCGTGAATATTTTCCGTACATCTATGCGAAGAACAACTTTTTCATAACATCTAACAATGCGAGGTTCATGTATTCAAAAGTTATTTGCAAAACCATTCCTACCGGTAATGCTGATAAAGAACTTTTGCCATCTTTATGGTGGTCTTCATCCAAACATCTAATATATTCCTCATCAGTTCGAGAATGATTGACATCTAAAAAGATATTACATCATAATAAATAACAATAAATAAAGGGCAAAATAAGAGTCAAACACATTTCTTTCAAAAAGTCATACAATTAAAAGAATAAATTACAAATAGAGAAAAGTAAAATTGAAAAAATATATAATAAAATAAAAACTCAGTTTAAATACAAATAAATTACAAGTTTCGGCTACCGAGTTGAGCCCTCTTCAGACATTAACTTATCAAAAAAAATCGCAGTACAAAATTAATTATCGGAAATGTTCGCATATTCACTATAATCACAGTTCGGGTAAGTCGATGTAAAACTCGACATTATTCACATACGATTGAATAGTCAAATGTGTCTCATATCTCTTGGAAAAGTTCTACTTGATAAAAAAGATAAAAAGACTTCTTACGAAAAAATAAACGCAACTTAAAATAAACGTAAATTAACATATCGGAATTCTAATAAGTAATTAAAACTCATAAAAAATCATATGTAAATTATTCAAACAAATGTGCCATATAAATATGAAAAATAATAAATAGATATTACGTCCTTCACATCGAATACCAAAGACTTTACATTTTGAGCAAGGTTAACCAGACATACTCGTATGGCCTCTATGATTAAGAATAAAAGCTGGCACATCAGTTACAAAGCATCTAGACGTATGGGTATTTTTTTTTCCACTAATATTTATACCTCCGTTAATCAATATTCTGTTAATATTTGTAACGAATTGTTACAAAAATATATTTTGATCGTATGGTTTGGTTTCGCAGGGCCTTTCTATATAGTATTCCTACTATTATGGGTTTGTGTGTCATATTCGCAAGCTTACATTGAATCGGCCAAATATGCACGGTTCCTGATTTATCTAAACTGCACCCATCAGTATTGAAATCAATACTGATATGGCTCTATACGGCATATATGGCTTTATACGGTCTTTCCAAAAGTTTCTACCGCTCTATCAGAACATATATGAGACTTTCGATCAGATGTATCGTTTTCAATGCACATATTCCGAGAACCAAACCTCGCGTATATGACAAAACGGAGGAATTTTCGAAAGTTCTGTTCCGTTGAATGTCAATATTATAATGGAAAATATGATAGAATCATGTACGTCCCATCTCAATGGGGGAAAAAAATGTTTTTTTTAACATTTTCAAATTTAAAATAACGAAAAAAGTCCCTTTTTTATTAAAAAAACGTTAATTCAAATGTTAAAAAAAATGTTTGTTTAATACTAAAAAATATTTTTTTAATATTTCAAGAAAATGTTTTTTAATGTTAAAAAAACGTTTTTTTAAAATTTGACGAAAATGTTTTTTTAATGATAAAAGTAACATTTAAAATAACAAAAAAGTCCCCTTTTTTCATTAAAAAAACGTTTATTCAAACGTTTAAAGAAACATTTTTTTAATGTTAAAAAAACGTTTTTTTAATGTTAAAATTATATGAACAAAATTTTAAAAAACACAACGCAGAAATCTTTTTTTTAATTTATTATTTTTTATCGACAATACTTTTAATCTTAGATAACTAATTTTATTAATTAATTGTAATTTTTTATTATATTTTTATTTTTTTACTTACCAGGTTTTAAACTTGGAACCTCAGGGTTATGAGTCTCATACCTTATCCATTTCGCCACTTATAATTGTCGATGAACATAGTTCTTATTATCCATAAATGATGCACTTAATGCAATTATATTGGGTTAACTTCTCTTTCGTTATTTTTTTATTCCAACCCGTTTTTTATTCATTTGAATTTCAGAAAATAATAAAACTCTTTTAACATTTATATCGAACGTCAAATAAACATTAAATAAATGTTTTTTTAATCATATTTTAAATAAATAAATAACGTAAAACAAACATTTAATAAACGTCAAACAAATGTTTAAAATAATGTTTCGAAAAAAACGTTCTTTGAAACATTATTTTAAATGAAAACTTAATGTAAAACAAACGTTTAATAAACGACAAATAAATGTTTAAGAATATTTCTTCGAATCATTATTTCAAACGAATAATTAATGTAAAACGAACATTTAATAAATGTTAAATAAACGTTAAAAAACGAATATATGAGGCTCGAAAGAATCTATCAGTGAAGAATATAAAAAAGCCCATCAGAGCCTACATCAGCTGTTTGGATGCACAGAAAACTCTTCATTTTCTTGTACATGTAACAAAACGAATAAAATAAACGTTTCGACCTTTTAATTCGGGCCCTTATCAATATAAAATATAAATCAAAATTATATAAATAACGCAAATTCCGAGATGGTTCCCGACAATTTAGCTCGTTCTTCTTTATCCAAATTAGCTATGTAATGAATAGCCCAATGATTATCAAATATATTAACTTATACAATATAAAATAATATAAAAACTTATGTAATGTAAGAAAGTAGAATCACATCGCTCATCAGATTGTTAGATTTGCTATGTAGTCATTCAAAAGAAACACGAAAAATTAAAAATTAGAGAATTATTAAAATCATTTGTCTGAATTTTAATTGTATTAACTTATATGTAAGCATTTTTCACGACTCGACGTAAAGGTCTTGTGGTGTCGATAGTCAGAGAATGAATTGAGAGTCAAAATAATAGGATTATGTAGTTATTGAAATAAAAATAAAAATAAGAACAAAGGGGGAAGACAACGTCACAATTCCATAAACAAATTCATATATAGTGAATACGCTGCTTCCATCCCTTTAATAACATCTTAAATTATGTTTACATTTTATTAACTAGATTATCAATAACTTATAAGTATCAGACAATAACGTTTCCATTTTTTGTACGTATTCCATCTTGCCACCACTATATTATCCGCCCTTGTCAAAAGAATATGTGGATTGTTTTTATTCGTTTATTTTATTCGTTTTGTTACATTCACAAGAAAATAAAGAGCTTTCTGTGCATCCGAACAGCTGATGTAGGCTCTGATGAGTTTTTTTATATTCTTCAACGTTAAAAAAATTTTATTTTGGAAACAAATTATAAGATGTAAAATTCATTACGAATAAACGGTTAAAAAACATTTATTATAAACATTAAATGAATGTTATCGACTTCCGGTTATGGGTGAGTACAGGCGAAAGCAAAGAAATTTATTCTATAAGGAGAAGTAAAATTGGAGAATCTGATTCTGCGTAATCTACTCCCGTGAGAGGGAGTTTGTTTGTATAGATCCGGGTGAAAGGCAAGCAAAAAGATAGCCACAGTTTTCTCGCACCAGAAAGGAGCAAAAGGAGAAGAAGGAAGGGTGACAGCGGACCTAACCTCAAAAAGCGCCGAAACACGGGTACAGAGAAGGAGTAAAACACAGGAGAGAAACACGTGGAAGGGAAGTGACGTGCGTATGACGTCATCGCGACGATAAGCGAATACAAGGCGCGCGCACCGACACTAGAGTGAACAGACGTATGAAAGGAGAAGAGGAGGAGGAAAAGTCTGTGGAAGGGAGTACGGACAGTGGAAGTCTCAGCCGAACAAGAGAGTGGGTGTGGGGAAAACACTGGACAGTAGCGGGGAGGGCGGGCGGAGAGTACGAGAAAGAAGAGAGAGTGACGGAGAAAGAAAGCGTGGACGAGAAAAGCACCGTAAGTGGGAACAGCTACCAGCGCCGAGGGAGGCCGACGAAAGCCGAGAGTTTACTGAGGGAAAGAAGGCAAAGTACAAGCAGCGCGTCGTCGGTGCTAGACTCATTTGAGAGGTGGAAAGCGAAGCGCGCGAGAGAAGAAAGTCAGGCTGAGAAAGAAACGCAAAGAAATACAAAGAAGAAGAAGGAGACCGCCAAAATAATTAAAATGTCGGATGTAAAGGTAGAGGATCTGGAAAATATAATAAGAAAAGTGATAGGAGAAGAGAATGATAAGTTTAGGAAGAAATGGAAGGAAGATAATGAGAAATTTAAAGAAGAATTAAAAGAGAATTTTAGAAAAATGAAAGAAGAATTTGAAGAAAAAGAGAAGAAATGGAAAGAAGAAAACGAAGAACTGAAAAGAAGAATAAATCAGATGGAGAGAAGAGAGAAGAAAGCGAATATTGTAATTAGGGGGGTGGGGAATACGGAAGATAGTGCTCTAAAAATCGCGAAAGAAGTAGTTAGAAATACGGGAGGGGGGGAGGTAGAATCAGAAATAGTAGACGCGTTTAATATAGGGAGAGGGGGAGCTAAGGTAATTTTAGTTAAAATGAGTAGTTACGATAGTAAAAGAGAAGTAATGAAGAATAGAAGTAAGCTAAAAGGGTCGAGAATATATGTAGACGCGCACGCGCGCGATGACCTGACAAGCGAAGATGATAAAATTCAGAGAAATATTAGAAAGTGGGCGAAAGCGGAGAGTGCGAAAGGGAAAAGAGTAAATGTAAGAACGGGAAAATGTTTGGTAGATGGAACAATGTATGAATGGGATGAGGAGAGACAGGAGATGAGAAAGGGGTTTCAAGGGGGGCAGGGGGGGAGAGGGAGGGGAGATAGAGATGAAAATATGGATGAATGAGGATCGAAAGAAAGGGGTGGATGGAGAGAGAAAGAAGAATGTATGTAATATGGAAAGAATGAAAGAAGATGTCAGTAGAGAGAGAAGAAAGAACGAATGTAGTAGAGAAAGAAAGAAGTGTGAATGTGGTGGAGAGAGTACGAGAGTGTATGGAAAACAGGAGAGATGGGAGAGGGAAAGAAGGAATGAAGTGAATAGAAGAAAAGAAAGAAATAGAAATAACAGAAGTAAGAAAAAGGGGGAAGGGAAAGTAAGAGGTGAGAGAGAAGTGGAAGAGATTAAGATAGTAGGATGGAACGTGGCAGGAGTAAAAAACAAAAAAGCAGATTTTTGGGAGTACATAAGAGGATTTGATGTAATTGGATTGATGGAAACGTGGATAGAGAAGAAGGAATGGGAAGATTTGAAAGCAAAATTACCAGAAGGGTGGAATTGGAAATGCCAGGAAGCAGAACGTAAACATAGAAAAGGAAGAGCAATGGGAGGAATAATCACGGGGATAAGAAAAGAGTTAGTAGAAATTATAGGAGAAAGAGAGGAAGAAGAGGGGATACAAGAAAGAAGGATTGAGACAGGAGGAGTGATATGGAGAATTATTAATGTATATAATAGAGAAGGAAGGAAAGAGACATTAGAAAATATAAAGAAGGAGGTAAAAGAAGATGAGGAGGAAAATATGATCATATTAGGGGATTTTAACGCGAGGATAGGAATAGAAGGAGGATGGGAGGAAAGTGAGATAGTAAATGAGGTAGTAAAAAGAAACTCGAAAGATAAGAAGATAAATGGGGAAGGAAGAGAGATGTTAAAAATGGTAGAGGAGAGAGGCTGGATAATAATGAATGGCCAAAAAAGAGGAGATGAAATGGGAGAGTGGACATATGAAAAAGACGATAGAAAAACTGTGATAGATTACGGGATTGTAAATTGGAGTGCATGGGAGAGGATAAAAGAATTGAAGGTAGGGGATAGAATAGAGTCAGATCACCAACCAATAGAAGTAATAATAAAAAATAAATGGAAGAAAGAGGAAATAGAGGAGAGTAGTGTGGGAGGGCAAGTGCAGGATTGGACAGAAGAGGGAGAAAAAAAGTATAGAGAAAATATACAAAAGGTCAGATGGAAGGAAACGGAAGGAGGAAAAGAATGGAAGGAGCTACAGGAAGAAATTAAGAAAGCAATGTCAAGGAAAGAAAAAACAAAGAAAAGAGGGTTAGGATGGGTGCCGTGGTGGGACAGAGAATGTAAAGTGGAAAAGAGAAAAGCGCATAAAGCTAGAAGAGAGTATAGAAAAGGTCAAGAGGAAGGAAAGTATAGAGAATACATAAAGAAAAGGAAAGATTACAGGGAATTATGTGAGAGGAAGAAGAAAGAATATATGAAAAGGGAAGAGAAGGAAGTAGAAAAAATAAGGACTGAAAAACAGGCATGGAATTTTATAAACAAGAATAGGAAAAGAAGGCAGGAAATAAGTAAAGAAATAACAATGGAAAAGTGGGAGAAATTCTTCATGGAAACGTTAGGAGGAGATAAGCAGATAGCAATTGCTGAAAAGAAAATAGAGAGAGATAGAAGAGGAGACGAGGAGTTAGAGATGGAAAAGGTCTTCGATGAAATAAAAAGGTTAAAGAAAGGTAAAGCAGCAGGAATAGATGAGTTAAAAAACGAGGTATGGATAAGTGGGGGGGAAAAAGTGTGGAAGAAGTTAGGAGAAGTAATAAAGAAAGTATGGAGTGGAGAAGGTATACCAGAGGAATGGAGGATAGGAATGGTAGTACCTATATGGAAGAGAGGAGAGAAGAAAGACGTAAAAAACTACAGAGGAGTGACTTTAATGTGTACATCTTATAAAATATATACGAATATATTAAACAAGAGAATCGTTGAAGAATTAGATGATAAGAATGGGTGGGGAAGATCACAAGCAGGTTTTAGAAAGGGAAGAAGCACAATAGAGAATATAAAGATACTAAAATATTTAATAGGAAGAAGGATAAAGGATAAAAAGAAGTTATGGGTGTTTTTTGCAGATCTAAAAGCAGCGTTTGATAATATAGATAGAGCAGTACTATGGGATATGATGAAGAAAAGAGGAATTACAGAAAGTATAATAGATAGGGTGAGGGAGATTTATGAGGATACGAGATGCAGAGTAAGGATAGGGGATGAAGAAACAGAAGAATTTAGGGTGAAGAAAGGAGTGAGGCAAGGGTGTCCGCTTAGCCCAACGTTATTTAATATATATATTGCCGATATTGAAGAGGAAATGGAAAAAGGGCCAGGCGGAGTAAAAGTAGGGAATAGTAAAGTATGGACACTGGAATACGCGGATGATATTGTAATGGTAGCGGAAGAGGAAGGACAGATGAGAGTGATGTTGAGGATGCTGAAAGGATATTTGGAGAGAAAGAAGCTAGAATTAAGTACGGAAAAGTCGAAAGTTGTGGTATTCCAAAATGATGGAGGAAGAAAGAAAGTAGGAAGCTGGTGGTGGGGGGGGAAAAAAATAGAAGAAGTGAAGGAAATTAAATATCTAGGATATATTATGAAAAGTAATAATAAGGAGGATGGACATATAAGAGAGAGGGTAAGGAAAGCCAGGATAGCAATGGGGTGGATATGGAGCTTTGGGGAGAGAAAGTTTAAGGGGGACATAAGATGGAGAGTGAAGTTATTCGATAGCATAGTGAAGGGGATACTTTTATATGGGGTGGAGATATGGGGGTATAAAGAATGGAAGGAAGTAGAGAAGCTGCAAGAGAAATATTTAAGATGGATATTAAAGTTGGATGGAACAACACCGGGATATGTAGTAAGAGAAGAATTGAAAAGAGAGAAAATAAGAATTGAAGCAGGCAAGAGAGCAGGGTGGTTTGAGGACAAAATGGAGTGTGGAAAAGTAGGAGAAATAGGACAGAGATGTATTAAAGAAAGAAGAAGAGAGGAGAAAGAGAGGGAGGAAAAAGATTGGACAAAGGAAAGTATAGAGAGGCGGAACTATTTGTGGAGGTGTGGTAGAAGTGAAGAAGCACTACAGGAAGAAGGAGAGGACAAGTGGACCAGGATGAAAGACAGAGATACGGAGGTAGACGAACAGGAGAGGGGATTTAAAGTGAGTAAATCAAAGTCATGTGAGGAATACAGATGGGTACAAGGTATCCCAGAATATATAAGAAGAAACAAAAATAGGACCGAGGGAAAGAAAATACAGAGAGTAGCAAGATGGAGGTGCGGAAATGAAACGAAAGGAAATAAGTATTGGTTGAAGGATGAGGAGAGAAGATGTAGATTGTGTGGATGGGAGAGTGAGTCAGTAAGACACCTGAGAGTATGTGTAGGTTTGGATGGAGAGAATGAAGATGAAATAGATGTATTAAACGAGGATGGGAGAGGATATGAGTGGATGGTGAAAGTTGAGAGAAAGAGAATGAATGAAAGAGAAATAAACAAAGAGAATGATTGATAAATATAAAGAATCAAATTGTAATTAAATTGTAATTAAGGAAGTTATGTAATCACAATGGTGGAAACATTAATAAACAATTATAAATAAATGTTATCCTGAAAACGAATCGTAAAATGTAAAATTAATAAAAAATATATAAACATTTAAAAAATGTTTAAAAAACATTTCCTCTCCATTAGAACATGATGATCCAACATGAAATACATATTTAGAAAATGTTTTTTGAAGCCATTATCTTAAATGAAAAATTTTTTTTATGTAAAAAATACATTTAATAAACGTTAAATAAACATTAAAAAAATATTTCTTCAAAATACTGTTTCAAATGAGTAATTAATGTAAAACAAATATTTAATTGATGCTGACATCGATAATTACGCTCGATTTTTCTAAAAACTTTCGATACAGTTGACCACGCTCTGCTTTTGCTCAAGCTTGGTCATTACTGACTTTCCTCTTCCGCCCTCTCTCTCATCCGCTTTTTTCTAACTGAACGTACACGGGTTTTCTTTTTTACCCCTCGTCCTTCTTTCTCCACTGTTTCCCTCTGGCGTCCTCAAAGTTTTGTTCTCGGTCCCTTGTTATTCACCCTATTCACTGCTGACCTACCCTTTGTTCCTATATCCTAAAAAATTCTTATGTATACTGATGATGTCATCCTCTTGACTCCTTTGATCTCGCTGATTCGACCTCGGTCGAAATATCTCTTAACTCTGATCTCCGCTCCATCTCTGAGTGGGCCTGCTCTAACTCTCTTTACCTCAATCCCTCAAAGTCCTCCTTACTCATTGCCGATTTCTCCTCTTTGCTTTTTCGTCTATCATTTTTCTCTATCTCTCTAAATTCAGTACCTATTCCGCGTGGTCCATTAAACTGTCCATTTTGATTCTGCTTGGACTTTTAGTAACCACGTATCCGTCAAATGTCGTGCCATGTTTCTTCGTCTGCTTTATCCTTTTTGCCACATCCTTACACAGCAGACGAGAATGGATTGAAATGAATTAAAACGGATTCGAATTTTCAGAAATACGGATTCATGAATGTTAAAATGAATCCTTTTCAATCTTGAATGCATTTTTATTTATTTATAGAAATTGCATAAAGTAAATGTCTATGCTTCTTCAATCCTGAATGCATTTTTATTCATTTACAGAAATTGTATAGAACATATCTCTATGCCTTTTAATCTAAAAATAATATTATATTATAGTACAGGGTGCGGCAGAGAAACTTACTTTTTTTAAAGGTTAATAAAAACGAAACTATTGCAGATATCGGTATAATTCTTTTTTCCTCTTACAGATCACCTCATCAAATTTTTTTTCATGCACTTTTGAAAATTACATCTATCAAATGACGGCCGCCGTTGTCTATGCACTGATTGAGTCGATTTCTGAAGTTTT
The DNA here is from genome assembly GCF_001594115.1 of Trachymyrmex septentrionalis. Lineage (NCBI taxonomy): Eukaryota > Metazoa > Arthropoda > Insecta > Hymenoptera > Formicidae > Trachymyrmex > Trachymyrmex septentrionalis. The sequence continues at coordinate 543,190 of NW_017304155.1, read as the reverse complement.
GCGTCACTCTCTGAAGCATGTCCACCGGTATTTCGGCGATGGCGTTCCGAATGTTTGTCTTCAGGTGAGCTAGGGTCTCTGGTCGATCGTTGTAAACAATAGACTTCAAATAACCCCATAGGAATAATGAAGCGCGCTCGAAAGGCACGTTGAGTGGCGACAATGGAGCGGCCATTACCAAAGTATGCCTCGACGGCAAACGCGCGATGCTCTCTTGTCCAAAGCATGATCGAGACTGGCTGTGGGGGGAACAAAAATTGAGGACCTATCCTTTCGGACGCACTCCCTCCCAGCTTCCTACCTTCACCCCTTGCCGTTTGGCGCGTTTTTCAAAAAAGTAAGTTTCTCTGCCGCACCCTATATTTTGTATATTATGAATGCTACTCAATTTAAAATTGTGAATAGGAAATGCAGTTTTTCAATCCAGTTGAATCTAAAAATAATATCAGCCATTTCTATGCATCATGAATACAGCTCAATTCAAAATTGTGAATAGGAAATGCAGTTTTTTAATCCAATTGAATAAAAAAGTTTTTCTTTTAAAATGGACCATAGATGCTACTAAATTATTCAAAATTATAAGTAAGAAATTTTTCGTTTTAATCCAATTAAATTAAAAAAAGTTGTAATGTAAAAATAATTGAGCTATGTTCTTTTGTTTCTCTTTGATTAGAAGAAAATGAATGATTAATGTTAACTCACAAACCAAGTCGAACACGGTCCGAATATTACGTTGATCACAACGTGCGACATCGGCCAAACGAGATTAAATTATGTGACACTTACCCAATGTCTCATAGTAATGTAAATTGTTTATATTTTATTATACGTATCTGTTAAATAATGATATTTTTATTACATCTATTGTGACGTGACGTCCGTCTCAAGGGTAAGATCCGATCGAATAGTGCAGCTCTGGCGTCCTGGGTCCTTCCACTTTTTAGAAGGCGGACTTTAGTATCTGCGCACTCTCGTAGCGTCATTTCGTATATTTCGCGTTTATTTCGTTTTGTTTATGCATCCCACAGATTTTCTGCATCGATTTATCGTTCTTTCATGCGTTATCGTATCGCGAGTTTTACAGAATAATTGGCGACTCCCTTGCGACTTTGTAAATTTTGCGTCGTCTCATCGAACCATAGATGAAGAGAAAAGACGGCCAGGACTGAAAGTCGGAGAAGGAGTGATTGAGGACGGATTGGCCGGGGCGTCCAGCATCCTATCAGACAGGTAGCACGCAGGTGATATCACTCCACATTAATTTTTTTCGAAGAGTAATAATTTTTGAGAATTAAAGTTGTGTGCCATTACTTGAATTAGGATAAGAAGACCTTCAATATGAATATCCTTGAAGAAAAATTAAAGCTACTATTAATTATATTGGATTCTTAGCTTTTATTCGAGAAGCACGTATTCTTAGCGCCTTTTTTTTACTTTCTTTAAAAAGATTGTACTAATATCACGCATTTTGTAATGATGAACATCTTTATAAACAATTTACCTTATAATTGACTTCAAGAAATAGATTTTTATGTGTTTATATGAAATTTGGAGAAGTCACTTTTTTATTATCATTTTGTAGCTTAGTTAACAATTATCAGCGTGTAATTTCGTTTCTGTCCGATCTCTTTTTGTTAAATATTAAGTTATAAACAAGTGGAGATTGAAGTCGAATAAATCGCTCATCTTTTGGCTTAGTTAACAGATATAGTGTATAATTTCGTTTTCGTTTAATCTCCTTTTGTTAAATAATAAGTTATAAATAAATGGAGATCGAGATCGAATTACTTTTTCATTATCATAAACAATTTACCTTATAATTGACTTCTATTAATTCTTTTTCTTTGTGAAATAATTTTTATATAATAAGTTTTGAAGGAGAGAGAATTAAAGATATAATTATTTGAGTCGGCAAAAACATCAAGACGACGATTATCTGTATTTTTCGAATTTCATTTCCATTTGATCTTTTGTAAAATATTAATTTTTTACCTTTTTTTAAAATAATAAATTTTTATATAATTTAAAAAATCCTACCCCCATTTTATAATTGTGACATAAAAATGTTAAGATATATTAAAACGATGGTCATCTATCTATATACGTATCATTTAGGTTTTATGTATACAGGATACACAAGGATACGTAGTATATTACCGAACGTATTAGGTGATCATTTACCGTATCATTTACAAGTAAACCTACGGATGTCACTCATTGATTTTAATGAAACTTTGCATATTATAGAACTTTGAAACATATTTGACACGTATTTTTTTTTATCGACAAAGATCCATTCTGAAGGGTGAAAATTATCCCTTAAAGGTAAAAGTAGATTTAATTACGTATTAGGTGAAATAAGTTGAAAAGTTTAAAAACTAAAATGTTAGAGGGTTTTTGGAGTTTTTTTAATTCGCTGAAACTAGATCTTATGTCAAAAATATAAAATTCAAAAGTTTTCTTTACGTGCCACGTGTGATCATAAATAGACGTGACGGGCACACAAACGGTTTTTTCTTTTCACTGACGCATACATACACTGTATATAGATATGAGCGGTTTGATGTTTACGTTTTTTTTAACAGAGTTGAAAAAATTGTAGATACGGCACCTAGCCGAAATTGTCAACATTTTTGTTACGTCCAAGCTCCGCATGTATGGAACTGAGGGGGTGAATGGAATTATTAGGAACCGAATTATTAGACCGATTTAGTCGTGTCCAGGTTCTGGACTGCAAGGAAGCTGTGGGAAGGATCGACGCAAATTGGAAGGCACTTCGCTTCGTGCTTAGGAGCTTCCTGAAGCTCCTAATCGGGGGTCAAAAGGAGGGCGAAGTAGAAACCTCTGCTCGTGCTCCGCTAAACGGACACACGAGTCGGACGTACTTTTAATTTAAAAGACCCAAATTAAGTCAGTGTGCCGGGAAGGCGCACTTTAACACCAGATGTGCCAGTATATCCGTATGCTCTGACTTTCGGTCATGGAACTTAATTCAAGTGATTGGGGAGAGGGCGAAGTGCAACCGCAGAAGAGCTTATAATACAAAGAAAGGCTTTTTCAAATTAACAAATGAGGGTTTAATTTAATAGTACTATAATAAAAGCAATATTTAGTAATACATTTTTCTTAAGTACAAAATACAATCCTTTGGTTCTCTATTCTAAAAATACATTAGCGTAACGATTTATGTTGGTGGATGTGTCCTATGGCAGAGAAGAGAGACGGAATTAAAAAGGAGGAGGATCATAAAGGAAGAAGGTAATCGGGGAAAGGGGAACGAGAGAGGATACGGGGAAAAACGATAGTCGGCTCCTTCGATTCGGATGACTAGGTTGGCATCAGAGATAGATGTGAAAAGGTCGTAAAAAATTCGTCAATATTACGGAAAAGAAAGAGAACGGGATCGCGGGCGGAGTATAATTATTAATGGTAAAATCGGTGGTAAGAAGAATTGGTGAGGGGGACAATTTACGTAAAGGCGAAGGTATGGGGGAGGAAATGGGGGAGAAATCATCTGGAAAAAGAATAGTTGTAAGGTCCTCAGGAACGTGCGAAGAAGGAGAATACGAAATTTCTATTTCCGGGGTGAGTGATGGTAAGTCGGATTGATTTTCGGTTTGATCAGCCGGGTATTCTTCACATGTGCCAACGTTAAGCGAACGGGCACGGGCTACCAATCGGCGAGAACGGACAACCCTCGTGCGGCGGCGGCGTGGAGGAATGTTATCACGAGAACGCATTGCAATGTTTCCCCCTTTTTAATTTTCTATTACAAAGGAACTCGAGTAGGAAGAGAACAATGAAATACGACAATGAGACAAACTAATGTGAGAAAGATGAAGGGGACAGGAGAATAGCGAAGTGAAGACTTACTACTGCGCTGATTAAAGAAACTCGATAGAGTGAGGGGTCTTGTCGGTGGATTTTGGTGATTTATAGATGGGGCTGCGACCAAGTGTCCGAGCTCGATGTCTTCCTCCACACTGACTCTAAATCTGTTAATTTCAGTAAAAAGTGCACGAATTGAACAGAGTTTTTCTCGCACTAATTCTGAATAGTTAAGTGTTGGCCGGAAAAGGAAAATCAGAACTTCGGACCGCTACGTCCGTCTCCCAGAAAAAATCGAAAAAAATAGCACTGAGTCCCGCAAAACCGGGACTTTTTATAGTAATTTCCCTCGATTAACAGCACTAATTGGATAGGTCCGTTAATTAGGTGGTGGTACCTATTGCTTGCTTTCTAATTATCAAGGATGGAAAAGAACATTAACCGGAATCTGTAGCGTGTGGAAGTGTCATTCTTAATTTTACGATCTTAAAATTTATGAAAAAAACATACGTGCAGTACGTCGAGGAAGCGCACGTGCAGTGTTGGCACGAGACCACTAAATACCATCCTCTGAACGTCTTATGTCTTAGGTTTTATGATTACGGACTCGTGAGAATCGTCTGCGACTTGATTATTAAAAAGTATCTTAACGCCGGTCTTACGCTTCCAATGACATATTTATTCAAAGAACTGGAAAGGATACGGGCAGTAGGAGTCAAGCGCAGAAAATGTCGCGCAAGTAATATATCTATGAAGTGGAAATTTTCTTATTCACTAAAACGCGCTTACATGTTTCGGCTCACTTTTGAGGCTTCCTCAGAGATAACAAAAATTAACATACATAAATAATATGATTGGAAACGAGACCGTTTATATTAAAACTTGAAATACGAAGCGCCTTACCGATCCGAGTTAGATGTTGAACTACTATATAATATACATTCATTTAAATTGAATTAATTTTCAGAAATAATTCTCTATTAAAACTCATTACTGCATACCAACGACACTGACTGATTAGAGCTGACAACAAAAAACTACCTTATCAACTAATCCCGCGATTATACCTATTTCTTGAGAAACAAGATGCTGTGACCAAAAATTCAAATATCTATCCGAAAAAGTCAGCTTGTGATACCAATTGAACTCTATCAACTCATTATCCCTAATCACTGTAACATCCAAAAAATTCAATCTATTGCCCCCTAACTCTATAGTGAACTGAAGTCTAGGATGCTAAGAGTTAAAAATATCAAGAATGGAATTAACCGAAGATGCAGGTGCTACCAATAATATGTCATTAACAGACCTAGTAAAAGGAAACGGAAACCGAATCAAAACTCTAACCTTCAGCTCTCGCATAATTAGATCCACAATGATGGGAAACGGAGAGCCCATAGGAATCCCGTAATGCTGCCTATATATAACACTATCAACAACAAAGAAAGTAGAATCTAAAACAAACTGAATCGCTTTGATGAATTCCTCCTCCGATAGACAACAATCTCTAGAAATAAATCGCCAGTGGTCTTTACGCAGTCCATCGCACAATCAATGGGGACGTTAATAAAGAGGCTCACAACATCCAGTTACACATTAATGAAATTCATCACTCAAACACCTGCCATCAAGTTCCTTAACAAGTTTAAAACTATTTTCGATATGACTATCAGCCTTAGGAATTGTTTTTATGATAATATTATGAAAAACACTGCTAACGAATACAAAAGGCTATTTATCGAAAAAATTATAATATTATACGAAAGGCAATCCTGCTTATGTATCTTCGGAAGAGCATAGGCTCTCGGAAGTATTCCATCATTACTTAACAAACTTCTACATGTGGAATTGGCTATATATTTTTTTTCCTTTCAACTAACTAATAAAGCACGTAAGCCCGTTATCATCCTCCTCATTGGATCCCTTTCAACTACCTTATAAGTATTTACATCTTAAGGGGGTAGATACGTGTAAAATTTAAAAAAAATCGATGTCGTTTTTATTGGCTTAAAAAATCCTTTGAACCCTCTAGAATAAGGTATAAAAGGTTATAAAGCCCGCCGATTTCTTTTTCATTGAGATTTCGACAAAATGCCGTCGACATGTGCGATGCCGTAGACAAGCTGCGAATTTCAAATTGCAACCAGCGATGTTTCGACGCATCAAAAGAAGGTCGAATTGAGAAAAGAACAGCACGATCGGCACTTGAGGAGACTTTTCTTGAGACGGAAGGTGTACTGTATGCAGCAGGAATAGGCGATGACTGGTAAGAAGCCAAAAAAAATTTTTTTCATTGAAAAAATTGATTCCAAAACTTAACGCGTTTTTCTCGAAACTAGGTTTTTATGAACGGTGAACGTGATTTCTCGAGTTCTAATCGATGAATCGAATTGAAAATTTAACCACATATTCTCTGGAATAGTGTTTCTCGGCTAACCGAGGCGTTTTTCGATATCTTTTTTTCTTCAATTGTTATGAACAATAATAGCATAAAATTTCGGCAACAAAAACGCAAAGAGAACTTCAAGAATCTTTTCTCGGCGAAAAAATTAAAAAAAAAAAACGCCTCGGTTAGCCGAGAACCAATACATTGTAGATGATGATCGTATTTTTTATTTTTGTTTCAGAGCACTCCACGTCAAGATTTCATGTTCACCGTTTGGACCTATGAAGAAAGCAGGAAAGCGCCTACACTAGCGCGACGGTGGCAATTTCGCATATTAAGAAACGAAAAAATTTGTTAAAATACCTTAAACATTAATAAAAATGACTGTCAAAACAGATTTCGTGTACAATTCATATTTTTTTAGAAAAAAAATCCTGAAAATTGACCTGTTTTTACACTCGTTACACGTATCTACCCCCTTAAAGCATCTCATTAACCCTGGAAATGTACACCTGTCTATCCAATGCTATCGTCACATTCCCTTTATGCGCACGAGTAAATAATCCTATCATTCATATCCCTAGTGTCTTTCGCTAGCTGTGACAAACTCCTATTTACCTCCGTACAATGTAAGGAACAAGAAGCTAAACTATTTAGTAAGAAAATGAGTGATTAGAGATCGAGATCCGCTCATCAATAGGCAATTTGTAAATATTACTTTCAATATACTTAATAAGATCGACCGTTAACTCTAAGTCTTGTTTAACTAAAAGTCTTTTACACATTAAATTCATCAGGTACTGTATCGCAAACAATATTATCCCACCTCACTTGCATCGATTATATACAATAGATTTAAATTGGAATTTTTTGGGAACAGTTCAGTTAAAAAATTTGAATATATTAGACATCAATGTGTTCTGAATATCTTGAAGTTAGAATTGAATGATACTTATAGGTATACCTACCTTCCGATCATAGACAGGCAGAGTGGTTATTAGAGTAGGAGAGGTATGATCAGAGTGGGAGCGAGTCTCAGGTCGAACGGCAAACCATGACTGCTAATACCGGCGTATCGCATGTTATATGAATCTCTTATGATAACTGATCTATTATTATATAATAGACTTAGAATTTTAAATTAGTAGTTACTGTCCTCCTGGCATAGTTCTTTATCAATATGAGACATTGTGAATTATTTGATTGAATAATTTAGAAAATGAGCTTCAAATTCTGCCATTATCACTAGTGGTTCAATGAGTAATTGTAATAGTAACAAAAGTCAAATTGATTAATGTTCATTTAGCGAAAAAATTGATGATGAATCCGAGCAATTCAAGTTTTATCGTATCATAAGGAGAGGATAAGGGATTAAATGAAAGTTGAATATAACGCCATATTAAAGTTTTTTTTTTATTGAACTGGCTGACACGCTAGTTATATTGAAATTGACGCGGATCCCTTGGTTGGACATTCAACCGAAAATGTTTTGTTTAAATTACCGACGCGGTTGGTTGAATAACTGCACAAAAAAAAAACACAATTGGAAATAAATTGTAGAAGAAATACGTAGGCTGCTGAAAAAGTTTCTGCAAACAATATGAAAAAAAACATGTAAAATTCGATAAATGGCTTTATTGTTTTTCGAAGTATTCGCCTTTAAGATCAATACATTTTTGCATACGCTCGAACCAATTTTCGAAGCATTTTTTCCACTCTAAGGCTGTAACCTCAGATATCAATGTACGAAATGTTTCAACAGCTGCTTCAGGCGACTCAAATCGCTCACCACGCATCTTATTTTTAATGTTTGGGAACCAAAAGAAGTTATTAGGTGATAAATCAGTAAATACGGATAATGAGTCATCAATTCGACATTATTATTTGATAAAAAATCAACGGTTTGACGTGCTGTGACAGCTGGCATTGTCATGATGAAGGATGATGCGACGGTTTGTTCTACGCAATTCATTTATGACTTCTGGCAAACAAATTGTTGTATATCAATCAGTATTTACAGTTCTTCGATCTTTTAAAGCCACGATTGTCACATGTCCGATATAACTGAAGAAACAAGCAATCATTTACTTGGTAGCACTGCATGAACGAACAACTTTTGTTGGTTTCGGTTCATTTTGAAATATCCAAACAGTGAATTATTGTTTACTTTCGGGCTCATACGAATAGATCCATGTTTCGTCCCCAGTAACGATGTTGTAGATCAAATTTGACCAACCTCGGTTGAATTTCTTGAGCATTTCTTTGCTCCATTTAACACGAGCCTGTTTTTGAGCTTCGGTCAAATTGTGTGGGATCCAACGACTGCAAAGTTTCGCTCAAGTGATCATGCAAAATCATATGTATTGCTTTCATGTCAATGCCTAAGGATGCCTGAATCTCGCGGTATGTTATATGCCGGTCTCGCTCAATCATTTCACGCACAGCATCAACATTAGTGGCAACAACAAACGTGGATGGACGACCTTCACGGAATTCATCACTAAGAAAGGTACGTCCACGCTGGAATTCAGCAAACCAATTATAAACAGTCCTATTGGATGGTGTTTCATCCCCAAAAGCCAAATGAAGTCGATCAATGCATTGTTTCGGAGTTAGATTACATTTGTAATCGTAAAAAATCATTGCCCAAAAATTTTCACGCGAAATTTCCATTTTCTTACAAAATAACTTCTTTCAAAATACTATGCAAACAAAACTAGTTGGCTTGGGTACAAACTGTCAATTGAATTATACGTTAAAAACGTCTAATTTTACGGATATGATAGTAGCAGAATGTTGGCGCCACTGGAAGTACTAGATTGCAGAAACTTTTCCAGCAGCCTACGATAGATAATAGTGATGGAAAGAATTAAGCAACTTCTACGAGCGCGGTTAGCCTAGGAGAAGGGGAAAGGCTGAACAACTCCTCAGCTCGAGGAGTATAGGAAAAAGGAAGCTTGAAAGAAATTAACACATGCATACTTTCTTCTCTTTATATATTTTACGAATATTGAGAGATATTCCACCAGCGTTTCGATCACGAATGACACATGACTGCCGAATGAATCGAACTGAACTACTGCTCTGAACTACTTCTACTCTAGACTAATCCGGACTAATCCGGACTAATCCGGACTAATCCGGACTAATCGGGACTAATCGAGACTAATCGACGGGCTCGATTTTTGCCCCGTTTATATAGGCGCCAGTCGGTGGCGCACGCGAGTCGGAAGGAAGGGGGAGCTCGAATTTCCTGGAATTGGTAATACGTGCCGAATTTGGAAAATTTTTCATATGGAAATATTAATTACATCGGGCTGAAATTCGACACGGTTGCTACTAATTCAATGTAGAACTGACAGATCAAATTAGTTTCGCGTTAAATGATAGAATTTTAAAGTAATTAACAATCCAATTAAATTTGGATCTTTTTCCGTGGTCCGCACCGCTCCTTCCCTGACTCTTGATTGGTCGGTGCTCGCTAACGCGATAAATTCGCATTTACTTATCTGTTTCAGGCTAATTAAGGCGGTCACGATGACCAAAAGATAGTAAATCAAAACAAAAATGTATTAAACATAACGCGAGATTTCGAAATTAACAGTATTCTCGACTAAAATGGCTAAAATCTCATTAAAAATTCGGAGCGACGAGCGACACGCGCGTCGCGGATCGTGATTGATACGCGATAGCTTATTCTTATTCTGAGAGATTACAGGCGTTGAGGTATTTCGATTGGATAAATTTTTCTTAAAAACCTTGTGTGTGTGTGTATAGGATGACAATGAAATGACAGTTGGGAACGATTTCTTAACTCCGCGTGGAGTTATCCTGGAATTTTATCGTAATACCGGCAAGTGGCACGCGCCTTACGAGTGCTTCGATTGGCTCACGCGACACACGTGTCACGCGGTGTCGACATGATAGAATCATACTACGCTTAATAAGTTACTCGCTAGGAATATTCGCAATTAATTAATAGAAATACCTTAGATAAACGATATGAGATTAAATAATGAAAAATAATTCAGCGCGAAACGAAAAAAACAAAAAAAAAGTAAAATTATATTTCTTGGAGGACAGAACGTAACAACGTGTCAAATATTTTTCAAAGTTCTACAAATATGCAAAGTTTCATTAAAATCGGTGTAAAGAAATTGAAATGCGGGAATGGGAAAAACATTTTAAAGAGGCATTGGGAGGAGTAGAGGAAAAGAAGGAAATTACACAGAGAAAGAAGAGGAGTAAAAAGGGAGAAGAGGGGATAAATCAAGAAGAGGTAAATATGGAGATAAAGAGGTTAAAAAAGGGAAAGGCAGCAGGATTAGATGGAATTAGAAACGAGGCATGGAAAGAAGGTGGAGAGAAGATTAGTATTAAGGTGGGTAGAGTAATAAAAAGAGTGTGGGAGGGGGACGGCTTTCCTGAGAAATGGAGAGTGGGGGTGGTGGTACCAATCTGGAAGAGAGGAGACAGGAAGGAAACAGCAAACCATAGAGGAGTGACACTTATAAGTACCGGATATAAAATGTATGCAAATATATTGAATAAGAGGTTGGTGAAAGATTTGGAAGAAAAAGGTGGATGGAGTAGATCACAAGCGGGGTTTAGAAAGGGAAGAGGAACAGTGGAGAATATAAAAATATTGAAGCATGATAGGAAAAGGGATGAAGAAGAAAGAAAGAGTATACGCTTTGTTTGTGGACCTAAAGGCGGCCTTTGATAGGTTAGATAGGAAAATTTTGTGGGAAATGATGAGAAAACGGAAGATAAATGAAGACCTGATACAGAGAGTAGAAGAAATATATGAGGAGATGCGGTGTGTAGTAAAAATAGGAGAGGAAGTATCGAAAGAATTTTGGGTAGAGAAAGGTGTGAGACAAGGGTGCCCCTTGAGCCCGACCTTATTTAATATATATATGGCGGACATAGAGGAAGAATTGAAGAAAGGAAGGGGAGGAGTTAAAATAGGGAATGATAGAGTTTGGTCGATCGAATATGCGGACGATATCGTGTTGGTAGCAGATGGGGAGGACGGTCTAAGAGACATGATTAGAAGATTCAAAAAATACCTGGAAGAGAAAAAATTAGAAATAAGCACTGAAAAATCAAAGGTCATGGTGTTTAAGAATAAAGGAGGAAGGGAAAAAGAGAGATTTTGGTGGTGGGGAAAGGACAGATTAGAAGAAGTTAAAAAATATAAGTACCTGGGATACATGATGACAAGGAATGGGGAAGATAAGGAGCACATTAGGGAGAGGATAAGAAAGGCAAGAGTGGCAATGGGTTGGATTTGGAGTTACGGAGAGAGGAAATTTAAGGGGGATGTGAGATGGAGGCTAAAGCTGTTTGACAGCGTAGTTAAAGGGATTTTATACTATGGGGTGGAAATATGGGGTTATAAAGAGTGGAAAGAAATTGAAGCCGTACAGGATAAGTACTTGAAATGGGTATTAGGACTGGAAAGGACAACACCAGGTTATATCGTTAGGGAGGAATTAAAAAGAAATAAACTTAGAGTGGAGACAGGCTGGCGGGCAGGGAGATGGGAAGAAAGGATAGAGAAAGGAGAAGGAGGAGAGATTGGGAAATTGTGTATGATGGAGAGGAGAAAGGAGGAAAGGAAAAGCGAATGGATAGATTGGACAAGAGAGAGTGTAGAGAGAAGGGATTATTTATGGAGAGGAGGCGTCAGTGAGATAAGTCTAAATGAATATGGGGAGAACAAATGGGACAGGGTAAGAGAGAGGGATATCGAGGTGGATGAGCAAGAGAGAGGGGAAAAGGTAAAAAAATCAAGAACGTGTAAGAACTATGAAAGAGTCAATGGTATACCAGAGTATATCCGAAGGTGTGGAAGGAAAAAAGGGAAGAAGATGGTACAAATAGCAAGATGGAGATGTGGGAATGAAGAGAGAGGAAATAAGTATTGGATGAAAGAAGAGGATAGGAAATGCAGATTGTGTGATATGGAAAGAGAAGACATTGAGCATCTGAAGAAAAACTGTGAGTACGTAAATGAAAAAGGCGGAAGAAATTTAGAGGTACTAAACGAGGATGGACGGGGGTATGAATGGATGAGGAAAATAGAACGTTTAAGGGAGGAGAAAGATAGAAAGATAGGGAGAGAAAGAGAAAATAAATGAAAATGGTCAGCTGGGAGGCTATGGGAGTGTATGGGTGTGGGTGGGAGGGTGTGGATGAGAGGGTCTGGGCAAGTATATGTGCGTGTGTGCAAGGGTGTGGGTGTGGCGTAATATATATTATACGTATGTATATATATATATATGTGTGTATGTATGTATGTGTGAGAATGAGAGAGAGAGAGAGAAATAGAAAATGCGAAGAAAAGGCAAAACGAAAGAGAGGAGAGAAGATAAGGAGAGGAATGAAATAGAAATTAAGAATTTAAGAAAGTGTAAAATTTTGGAAGTTTTTTGTAACCACTTATGTGAAGGCAAATAAATACTTACATTAAAATCGGTGAGTGACATTTCCGTAGGTTTATTTATTAATACAGATTGTATCACTTGGATTTCATAAATGATATTGTTACATCCGAGCGTTCAGCTCACGAAGACGTTCTCGCGAACGCGTTTACGTACTCCCGCCCACAGAAATAAACAACACGAATATAATAGAAAGAACAGGAAGAGTTTGTAAAAAGAATACAGAACACAGTCACACTTAAAGCTCAGAGCACACGAACGTTGAGAGAATAATCGGAACGAGAGACATATCCGAGCGCAGCGATGGCTCCCAAATCTACCGATCTTATTTAATAACAGAGCGGCTCGTTGCTGAGCAACGCTATCTTCAGTACTTTGCGAGCAGCGATCTACGTTATCGGCATGGCACGGGCGTAACACTGCCCTCCTTCTCTTAAATTGTCGTCCCGACAATTATGGTTCTTCCAAGAACGCCTCTCAAAGGAATTCGGAGCTCCCTCCTGACCAATTTCCTGCTCCCTACTGTACTGCTGTAACAATTTTCTTGAGCTTCAGTCTCCTTGAGGTCTGATTTTCCTCTCGAAGTTTGTTCTTGAGATCTTTTTCCCTTCCGGGCAGGACCCTTCTTCAGTTTCTCCCCGGAGGATAGCTACTCCTCTGTAGAACGAAACCCGCTCGGGCATTCCCCCGTCTTCATGAAGGGAATGCCAGGATTATCTTGCTTCTTCTCTTGAAGTCTTGTGCTCTTGGTTTTTCTCTTTTCAGAAAGGGGGGAGGGAATAACGCACCGCAGTACCTCTACCCCCAATCCCCGTCTCGACATTCGCCCTCCGTCCCACGGTTCAAAAACCGTGAGCAAAGCAGTCTTCTTAAAAAAAAACAAAATATCGCCAAACGAAGTCGGTCAAAACTTCGAACTTCGAAAGATAAATGTTAAAGCATCGGATCGCGCGATCTCATTACCGGAACCTTCGCCGTCCAGAACCAGTCTCGTTTTTCGATAAGAAAATAAACTGTGAAAGAAGGAAAAATAACGCACAGTTTTTATCAAGAGATAATAAAAAAAAAGTATTATGTTCAACTTGCGTCAGGACTCCGATTTGTTTACTTTTATTTATTGGTTTGTTTCTTCTAATCGTTTTTCTAAATAAGGCGCTACCTATTCGAATGAACAACTTTATTTTTATGCTTGTTCAACTTGCAGATACAGTATACAATATCGCTAAGTTTCTTAACTACAAAATATAGTCCCAATTGCTCTGCAATTTGGGAGCTCTCCCTTCTTTCTTTGGGGATTATATAATCACACTTTGTGTCCCTCTTTAAAGTAGATTTGTCTGGTTTTAAGATCGTACCAGGTTTTTGTTCGTGAAGATTTGATATCTATTTGTTTCCTTACTCCTTCATGAATTTCTTCCAGCTTCCTTTTTACTTTTCCCAAGTAATTTTCCGAAGAACTATCCCCCTCAGTTTTTGGTGGATTACCACGTAACAAATCAATCGGTAGATGGAGATCTTGAACAAAATAAATTTTCGCTGGAGTCATTCCGGTAGTTCGTTTTTTGGATGATCTGTACGCCAACAGATATAATGGAATCCACCGATCTCAGTCTTTTTAATTTTCGGAGATGAATTTTGCTAAATAGTTCAAGATGGTTTGATGCTGACGTTCTACCTATCCGTCCGACTGTGGATGCAAAGCAGTTGTCCTCGTTTTCTTCATTCCCAGTAAGCGTGACAATTGGCTAAAAATTCTTGATTCGAAGTTCCCTGGTCAGTATGGACTTCTACTCCGTGCCTGGAAATAATTTGATTTAAAAAGGTTTCTTATATAGTTTTAGATCTGACATTCTTTAGCGGGAAAGCTTCTACCCACTTAGTAAAATAGTTGACAGCGATAAGCAAATATCTATTTCCAGCAGAAGTTATTGGTAGTGCGAGAACGTCCAATCGAATTCTTTCGAATGGGGCTCCCACATTATACGTCTGTAAAAGAGATTTTCCTTTACCGGAAGGACCTTTTTTAGCTAAACAGATTTTTAGCTTACACGTTTTGCACCATTCTTCTACATCCTGTTTACACATCGCCCAATAAAATCGCCTCCGTACTTTGTCAAGCGTTTTATTAATGCCAAAATGCTCATCTGCAAGAGAATTATGTAGCTCTTCCAAAATTTGTGCTATGAGTTTTCTGGGCACAATTAGTTGGAAGATCGTTTTTTTCAGATTAGGGGCCTCCCATTTCTTGTAGAGACGGTGTTGTATTTCGTCCTTAATTTCGAGAGAATTCCAATAGAATCAATACATCTTGGTAGAAACATCACTCGCCGCTACTTCTTGCCATGAAGGACGCCCGCTTCTTTTTTTGATAAAAATAAGCAAGTGCAGGAATCTTTCATTTGCTCCTTACGCCAATTTTCGCAGGTGTCTTCTGCAAAAACTATCCTTCTAACATAACTTTCCTGCTTTGCGGTTTCTTTTTCTATGTTAGCACAATAGCGGCACTGATCACTTGTACATGGCCGCCTCGACAATCTGTCCGCGTTTTTATGAGAAAAACCTTTACGATAATCAACCTTGAAATCGTATTGTTATAGTCTATCCAACTGTCCCTCTAGGTATTTAAATGACAACAGCCATTTAAACGAAATGTGATCCGTCCGAATTAAAAACTTACATCCATACAAATAATGATGGAAAAATTTCACTGATCGTACTATGGCTAAAAGTTCACGCCGCGTGATACAATAATTTCTTTCGGTTTTACTTAATGTTTGACTGAAATATGCAATCACTCTTTCTATACTGTCTTGCTTCTGCGATAGAACCGCGCCAATTCCCTCATTTGACGCATCTGTATCTAGAATAAATTCCCCTTCCGTTTTAGGGATTGTTAATATTGGTAGAGAAGTTAAAGCTCGTTTTAAAATGTTAAAAGAACTTTGATGTTTCTTTTCCCAAATGAGCTTAATTTAATTTTCTGTTAGTACATAAAGCGGCTTTACCAACGAAGAGAATCCTTTTACGAATTTGCGATAATATGAATAAAATCCAAGGAAACTCCTTAAATATTTTTTACTTTGAGGGATTGGTCAATCCTTCATAGTACTTATTTTCTCTGGATCTGTAGCAATGCCCTCCGCCGAAATGATGTGATCTAAATAATTAATTTTTTTATTAAAGAAAACACATTTCTTTGGATTAATTTTCAAGTTTGCTTGCTTCAAACGATAGAAAATCTTTTCTAGGTTTAACAATATTTCTTCAAAACTTTTACTAAAAATAATCACATCATCGAGATAAACTAAGCAAATTTTGAAAAGGTAACCTTTCAAAATCTGCTCCATTATACGTTCAAATGTAGCGAGAGTATTACACCGAAGAGCATAACTTTAAACTACCACATTCCGTTATCAATCGAAAAAGCCGTCTTTTCTTTATCTTCTGAACAAATTTTAATTTGCCAGTATCCACTTTTTAAATCCAAGGTAGAAAATCAATTGTTACCTGATAGTTGAATATCATCCTTGGTAAGGGGTAAGAGTCTTCTATCGTAATTGCGTTAATTTTGTGATAATCTACACAGAACCTTATTGTGTTGTCCTTCTTTTTAACTAATACCATTGGCGAGATTCATGGATTGGTGGATTCCTCAATTACCCCTTGTTTTTCCATTTCCACAATAATTTTATCCATCTCTTTTTTCATTTGCAAAGGGGTACTTGTTTGATGGGGGAAGAATTTTTCACATTAATAACATGTTTTCCAAATTTACAATTTCCCGCAATAACATCATGAGAAAATATATCATAAAATTTGTTCAGAAAACTGGCAAAGTTCTCTTTTTCGAAGTTCCCCAAACAGCGCGAGCTCTCCTCAAAAAGTGTCAAATTCGACGGAACTCTAGCAATATTTTCTACGCAAGCGCATTTAAAATCAGTGTCATTATCAGAAATTGATCCGAGAAAAATGCAATAAAAAATATTTTATAAATTAAGTAATTTAAGAAAATTGACACCCAAAATACAATTATCATTTATTTCGGCTATTAACATTGGTAACTCAATACAGTATTTTGCAAGTCGAACTTTTACTATGGTTTTGTATCTAATTGGTTCTTGTTCCCCCGTGGGATATTTAACATTACAGTTGTCAATTTTCGGTTTACACGATTCAATAAAATTATTATTTATAATCGAAATATCAGAGCCCATATCAATTCTAAGAAGACAAGGTTTATCATTAATTTTGCCTTTATAACAAAAATCTTTATTCTTAATTCTATTTTTCCTGAAAGAACATTGGTTAATATAACAGTTAAAAGGACAAAAATTAATACATCGGTTATTAAAGCATTGTTTATTTTTAGTAGAATAAGAATACTTCCTGAAAGAATGTAAATTAGCACAACAATTATCATAGCAAATACATGGCTTATCTTTAATGTCACCAAAGCATAAGCCATTCAAATGAAAAATATTTTTCGGGAATTCTTTTATTTCATACGAGCCTTCCCCGTAAAGCTCGATTATTCCTTGTTTCCCACTTTGCCACTCAGAATGGAAATGCTCCTCCTTACCACATTCCCAACATTCTTTATTATTTCTGTTCTCCTCAAAATTTTTATTCTTTGGAAATCTTTTAAATTTATTTCCATTAGATTTGTTCCCTTCTCTCTCCTCATTTTTTTCTTCAGTTTGCCTCTTTTTTTTTTAATAAAATCATTTTCTTCTTTTCTTTCGAAATTTAAATTATTTTCTTTTTTGTATTGAAAATTATTTTTTCCTAACTTAGTCAACAATTATAGTGTTTAATTTTGTTTTCACTTAATCTGCTTTTGTTACATATTATTTATTAATTTAAAACAAAATAGAGAGGTTGAATAAATCGCTTTCTTATTACTATTTTCTAGCTTAGTTAACAAATATAGTGTATAATTTCGTTTCTGTTAGGTCTCCTTTTGTTATGTATTAAGTTGTAAACATCGATGACAAATAAAAATTGCTTTTTCGTTATCATTTCGTGGCTTCCCAGTAAAAAATTTTTCATTCATAAATACATATAATTATGTATAAACATACGTAAACATGTACAAATATTCACAAACACATAAAATTTTATATGAAATATGTCCATACATGTTTATATATAGTATTTTTCTTTTTTTTTTGTAAAATTACTTTTTAGTGTAATAGAAATAATAATAGTAATATAAAAACATTAAAAATAAAAATAATTAAAAAGGTAACTTTCGCAGTATTTGTTTTAGAAAAAAATCAAGTTTAAAAAAATGCAAAAAATTGCTTATGTATAATTATACATAAAATTATGCATAATTATGTATGAACAATTTTTTTTATTTTTCTAAACTTGTTTTTTTTTCTAAAACAAACAATACGAAAATTATTCCTTTAATTATTTATATTTTCACATTACTATTGTATTATTATTTCTATTACACTAAAAAGTAATTTTTACTAAAGAAATAAGGATGTATGGACATATTTCATATATAATTATAATTGTTCATAAATATTTATGCGTATTTATATATATTTATACATATTTATTTATGCATGAAAAAATTTTTACTGGGTTAATTAACAAATATCGACATACAATTTTATTTCCGTCGATCTCCTTTTATTAAATATTACCTCCTTTTGTTAAATATTATTATAAATAAATAGAATTCGGTAACGAACAATCAATCGTTTCCCAATTTTGGAATCAAAACATTAATTTCTAAAGCGCCAAATATTCACCATCGATAGCTTGGTACGCGGGGAGTGGAGACTGCCCACAGTCTTCTTAGCTATAGTTTCTTAGTTATAGAAAATAGTATTATACTATGATAGTGTCTCGGTCAGTTTTTTCAAAACAGGATCGATAAAGTCGGTATAATAATAAAACACGCTGGTAATTGCTAAAAACTAGAAAATATAATTTAAAAAGCAATTTATTCGATCTCAACCTCCATTTGTTTATAACTTAATATTATACAAAATGAAATTAAACAAAAATGAAATTATTCGCTGATATTTGTTAACTAAGCTAAGAAATAATAATGAAAAACCGAATTTATTTTTATTTCTATTTATTTATAATTAATATTTAACAAAAGAAGATCGAATGGAAATGGAATTATACACTGGTATTTGTTAACTAAATTAGGAAATGATAATGGCAAAGCAATTTATTTGATAACGATCTCTATTTGCTTACAATTCGATATTTAACAAAAAGAGATTGGATGAAAACGAAATTATACGCCGGTAATTGTTAACCTAATTATTTTATTATATAAACAAATAGAAATAAATCACTTTCATTATCATTTCTTAGCTTAGTTAATAATTACCAGCGTGTAATTTTGTTTCCATCCGATTCTCCTTTTGTTAAATGTTGAGTTATTGAGTTATAAACAAATGGAGATCAAGGTCGAATAAATTATCATCTTCTGGTTTAATTAACAAATGTAATGTATAATTATATTTCTGTTCAATCTCTTTTGTTAAATAATAAGTTACAAACAAATGGAGATCGAGATCGAATAAATCGCTTTGTCATTATCATTTCCTAACTTAGTTAACAATATGGTTAATTAATAAAGAGCATACAGCCACAACAATAGATGTTAACGCAAGTCATATCTTTAAAAATAAATAAATAAGTAGACGTTTCGGTCAAGATTTGACTATCATCAGTACACACAAGATGACAAAAAATGAAGATCTTATAAACTAGAAACTAATTAACACTAGTCGGAAGGTATTACAATAATATAAATTAAAATTACATAAAAAATTATTGAAAAAAAATTGCATAAAATTACAAACGCAATGTTCGCAAATTAAAATGATGAAATAATTGTTTTCTCTCGCTTATGATATGAATAGACAGCCTGAATAGAGATCAAGAGAGTTATTTCAATCTTCTAATACTCTGTTACGATTCCTGTTATCTTAAGAAGCGATGCGCAACTTCGTGTAAAAATACGGAATGTCCAAGTTCTATTAAAAACAAAAAATTTTTTCTTTACGCTAATACAATATCAACGCTTCCAATATCATAACAGTTCGCGGAAATTAATCTGAAATTGTAATGAAACAAAACTTACCACATATCTTATGGCACGAAAACTTACAAATAAGACCCGGAATAAGTAAAGAAACCTTTGGAACTGTAAAAATTATTTCCGATAATTATGAAGACCCGTCACAATCAGGAATCTATTTATATTATGAGAGGAAAGAAGAGGAAATGAAAGTGAAGGGAGTAATACTAAGTGTGGGGAGAGGAACTATTTCCAATAAGTGGAAGATAAATTTCGGGAAAGCGTTCTGTGTCACTCTGTTTATTAAGGCCGTTTTCTTGTCGTTTAATATATATCATCTCGGAGACTATTTTTTTATAATAAGAATGTTCGGAATCAAGAATACTAGAGTTTTCCCAATCAATCATACGGTCACTGTCCAATTTATGACAAGAAATAACTGACAAGAAATAAAGAATTAGTAGGTTTATTAAAATCTTTAATGTGTTCTTTAAGTCGCGTCTTTAACTTCCTTTTTATCTGACCCACATAAGAATAATTACAGTCTTGACAATTAATTTTGTAGACAACATTCGAATGATCTTCTTTTTTAATTTTGTCTTTGCCAGTTTTTATGAAAGTGCTCATACTATTTATTGGTTTATATGCTATATTAAAATCAAATTTACTTGTAAAGAATTTGAATTTCTTAGAAGTTTTTTTTTTAAATAAGGAATTAAAAATTTTTTAATTTTAAAACACAGCGCCTTCGCGTTCAGAGTATTAAGATGTTGAACTACTATTTTAATATACATTCAATAAAATTGAATTAATATTTCAGACATAAATTGAGAGCCGATGAAATTATCGGATTCACACAATCAATCTGAAACAAACAATCCCTCCAAATTCTCCCAAATCTTAAAAAACTGTAATAATTTATTGCGAAAAATATTGCCTCGGCCGGGAGTCGAACCCGGATCTCTTGCATTCCGTGCGAGCGTCCTGAGCCTTTAGACTACCGAGACCTTAGCAACACTCTTCGCAATAACCGATATATATAGTGAGTTTACGCATATATCGGCAGCGTACAACCAATTATGAATACCGGTCCATGAGAGAATGGCAAATTGCTTCACATGAATGATAACGTCTAATCAAGACGGGAATCACATGATTAGTTTTCTCCAATCTCTTTCACTTCCATGCCTATGGAGCTTTGATGACCGCGCCTAATCAGAAAATCAGAGAAGACAGGTCACGTGATGCAGTTTGCTATTTTTTCCCTTTGAGATTCTCTAGTCGCCATTCTCTTTATTCTCTTCTCCGATCTCTCGTGTTTCTTGTGGGCGGAATTAAATTTTTGGATTTTTGGATTTTGGAAAGTGACCGGTTTCAAACGCGTATTTACAATAATAAGTATATTATATTATATCTGGAGACGATAGTGGCTCGGCATGTTATTTTTCACCGCATTAAGCAGCATTTTGATCCTCTGGCTGGAGTTGTCGACATTATTACTATTATCAGTGACGAGGTATCAATCAATTAAACTGTTAAATCAGTTAATTAATCAATTAAGTTGCGGGGTCAAAAGAAGAAAAAATTTTGATGAATTTGCAGCAAGTTAACAAAGAGATATAAGTATATATTTCAAGGATATTCTTACATTCAACCCAATTAAAATATAATAGTAATTTTAATTTTTCTTCAAGGTGTCACGAGTGCTAATTGCACAAGTGACAATTGCGCCACGAATGTGCCAGAAATATAAGGTGTGGTAAAAAGAAATCTATTATTTTTGCATTAAATTGAAGGCTTTATTTAGCATTTAGTTAGAATGATCCGATTTAGGTCAAATATGCACCGTTTTGTTCGATAACTTGTTGCCATTTTGAAGGTAATTTCATTATGCCTCTCTCATAGAAACCCTCGTCCCTATTAGCAAAAAACTGGGACAGTCGATTTTCACAAGCTTCTCTTGAGGCGAATTTTTCACCAGCAAAATCATTCGCCATAGACAGGAACAGGTGGTAATCACTTGGTGCCAGGTCCGGACTATAAGGTGGATGCATAAGAACCTCCCAACCAAGCTCCCGGAGCTTCTGGCGAGTCACTATCGATGTGTGTGGCCTGGCGTTGTCTTGATGGAACACAATTCCTCTCCTATTGGCCAAAGCTGACCGCTTCTGGGCGATTGCTTCTTTCAGACGGTCCAATTGTTGACAGTACAGGTCCGAATTAAGAGTTTGGCCGTAGGGGAGCAGCTCATAGTAGATGATTCCCTGCCAATCCCACCAAACACACAGCAAAACCTTCCTGATCGTCAATCCTGGCTTGGCCACCGTTTGCGCCGGCTCATCGCGATTCGACCACGACCGTTTTCGCTTGACGTTGTCGTAAGTGACCCACTTTTCATCACCAGTAACCATTCGCTTCAGAAATGGGTCGATTTTGTTGCGATTCAGCAGCGATTCGCAGATGGAAATTCGGTCCATGAGGTTTTTTTGCGTTAACTCGTGTGGCACCCATACATCGAGCTTCTTTTTGTATCCAGCCTTATTTAAATGGTTCCAAACGGTTTTTTGTGCAATGTTTAGCTCCTGGGCAATCGAAACAGTGCTTACATGACGGTCGGACTCGACGATTTCCATTATTTTATCGACATTTTCGACAATTGGCCTTCCAGAGCGTGGTGCATCTTTGACATCAAAATTACCGGAACGGAATCGACGAAACCAAAATTGCGCGATATTGACTGTTACAGTATCAGGACCATAAACACTATTCACATTTTCAGCCGCCTGGCTTGCGTTTTCGCCTTTATCGAAGAAAAACTGTAAAATATGGCGTATTTTCTCTTTGTTGGTGTCCATCTTTGACACGCGCTCAAACAATACTGACTCAAGCAATCACAAAACTGTCTGAGAAGTTTTTTTAGTACGAAATCTTATCTTTCTAACGCCATTGGCGTAACCCGATCGCACTTATACAACGCGAGATACAGATTACTAAAGCCATCTATTGGAAAAATAATAGATTTCTTTTTACTACACCTTATATTTTCGAGGAAAACGATAACGACTGTAATGAGAATCTGCTTTACATTGTACGAGTGCTTCACCGGTGTTCACTGAGCGACTGATATAATGATATGGCCATGTCTCTCTTTTAAATATTGAATCCCTCAACCAATATTCGAAAGTCACATTCCATAAATATCAGAGTTTGAAGTAAGCAGATCGACTGAATCAGTAATATCATCATATGTATCTTTAATAAGTGCTCCCCATTTCACATTTTCCAGCGGAATACCCAATTTATTATTGGAAATTATTATTTTAGCATCAATAGTTTTTTCCAATTCGAATTTGTGAGCTGAGAATACTTCAATATAAACATCATTAATACTCGTATCAATAAAAGGAAGATCTTTTATAACACAAAAGTAATATGTATTCTTCAGTCCTATGTCTATATGTAATAGAATTTCAGTGTAGCTTTCATCGCTAATACCATAAATCGTATAATGACACGTATAAAGATTTGAATTTACACAATATAATTTGAATCACACGCATTGATATCTTCATATATCTGTCATCTTCCATGTTTGGCACTGTTGTGCCAGTATTTCACGGCACGGTTCGCAGATCCACAAAGGACTTCGGGAGATGACAATAAACAGTTTGTAGTTTAGAATAGAAATATATTTAACAGTACATATAACACCAGTGGTTATTTTATTACAATTCCACTTAGCACTATTCGCGTCGCGGTAGATACTGTTACAATTTTGTTTAGACAACGGGCAAAGTAACGCGACGAATTTCTTTCAAATTTCTAACCAATGACCGCATTCGCGGTCGCGCTTATATAGTTTGATTTTTGCGATTAGCTTTGGCCCTTTCGCGTTGGCCCGTCAGCATTCCGTTTATCAGACGAGGACAGTTTCCGCGCAACTTCTGAGTTTGCATTTCTTAACAATTATAATACAATTTATATTCGTTTATAATTTATATTCGCTCAGGATCTTCTTTTATATTAATTATTTAAAAGTATCTTTAACAAATTGATTTCGGCAATCGTTTATTTAACTGTTTATCTTTCTGTTCGTGGCGCAATCGTCACTTGTGCAATTAGCATTCGTGCCGAGTCGCATCACCATTACAGAAACAGTCTGCAATCAACTCACTTGTACATAGAACTTTCACCATCTCTGACAAAGAACATCTGCAGACAGAACTCAACCACTTAAAACAAGCCTTACAAAAAAACGGACACGACAAAAAAGACATAATCAAAACAATCAATAAACATGCAAACAACACAACGGTCTCTGACACAACCAGACGAAAAAATTCTATCCATTCTCCCATATGTCAAAGGAACAACAGATCGGATTCGCAGGATATTAAACAAATACAATATCCGAACTATCTTTAAACCATCCAAAAAGATAGGACAAATCTTAAGAAATCCTAAAGATCAAAGACCTCTACTCAGCTCCGCAGGAATATACAAAATACTTTATTCTTGCGGGCAAGTATATATTGGAGAAATCGGGAGAATGGTCAATCTACGGATAAAAGAACATCAACGTGATGTCAGGCTAAAATATGTCACGCAGTCAGCATTATCAGAACACAACATCGAAACTAGACATCAAATACTGTTTGACGACCATAATAGCCAAACATTACTTCATACTTTCCAAGAAAGTATAGAGAAGTCATAGAGATACAAAAACATCCTAACAATCTAATTAGAGATAATGGTTACAACATAAATAAAATATGGAAAACCATTCTCCCGGTTATTGAAGACTGACCAATCCCCCCCTCTCTCCCTCCCCCTTCACCCACAATTTTCTTCTTTCCCCCCACTACTCCAACAAGTAACGTATAAAAAGGAACGGCCTGGAGGAATAGTTCAGTATCAGGCTGTTCTTCGCTCTGGTGAAGCGGACTGCAAAGTTCACGAAACATTTCAAAAATGGATCTGGACATGGAGAAAACCCGCATAATTTTTATATAGAAAGCACCCGTGGAAGCTTCAAGAAGATTATTCTCTTTATCTAACGCTATTAATGCGATTAATCTTCACAAAAGTAAATATATTTGAGTACAGATAAGAAGGTAGAGATATCGCACGTATTATTTTGTACGTGGGATACGCAATTATCGGAAACTTGAGCGTAGTAAATATATAAGAATTAAAATAGAATGCGTTAATTGTTACGTATTTTTGGATAATATTCCAATTTCTACTTTTATTTGAAATGGAAAATACAAATCTTTCGTTAACTGTGACGCGGCTTCCCTCAAATTTGTGATTATCTGTTCTAACGATATGGTAAACGAGTGGATACTGAACCTTCCTTTGAGTACGCTAAATAATCTAATGTTTTCCCTACGTGAAATCTGTTATGATTGCGGTAAAGACTTGTAGAAGATGTTCATCTAAATCTTCTCGTTGCGTGTATATATATATATATATGTCTAATTGCATTTCCATTTTCCTCGTAACATTAAACAATAAATTTTCATTATAGGCCGTTGCTTTTTCGAGACTGCTAATGTGTCCAATAGTCGCATTTAATATTTTTAATTGATACTTCGCTGCATGCTGTAATACCTGTTGGTTATCTTGAAGTATCTATAGTTGTTCATTTATTCGCTGTGCATCGTCAGCATCCATTGTACCAAACAGTGTTTTGCTGATTGCGCCTATGGCGTTTATCTCCTCTTATTTGTATTGGAATTGTATAATATTCTTAACTAGTTCTAGCAAAGCGATAAGTTGGATATTTTCTTTTTCTAATATTCGCATCATATTCGCGCATATTTGTTGCGCGTTTCCGGTGATGACCTTTTCACATTGCTTTTCTGTGTTTTCTAAATATTCTTAAAGCTGCTCAAATCGAGTCCTAAGAGCAATAACACATAATTTGATTACGAGTTTCCATTCTGACTCCGCCTGATTCATCAATCCGATTTCATCGATATATATGCCGGGCGTATGACAGAACAGTTCCCAATGGTATGTTGGTGTGGGTTCAGGTGTCGTTCCATTCGTATAACTCCACACAAGCAATATCCTGTAAGATAAGGATTCATATTACTTTTCGGTGAATCCTTACCTTGCTGTTTAGTTTGCTTCTTCTAACTATTTTATTCAGTGCTCTCTTAGTCGTACCAGAGCTAAGACTGAGGTTAAGAATTTGTGCAAAATGCAGTGTTTGCGATGCAATTCATACTTTGCGTCGTCTACGTGCGATGACTGCCTCCACAGTTATTGGTTGCAGATTGCACCCAATCTGCACACGAAGCGCGTGTTTATCCTCCGTCGGTGCGCGATTGGAACGCCCTTTGTAATCTTCAAGTGCGCGTGTATACCATAACAGGGCGGCGAATCGTGGCGGAGATACTACCACCCTATCGGCCCTAATGTAAGTATCTCATTGTTGCTTATTTAACTTATATTTATTATTATGCTTACTACTAACTTGTCGGTTTTCTGCTCTAACTATCCGCTTAATGCTCAATAAATGGTTTTATACGTTTCGCGTGTACGCGTATTAGTCTTCGTCCCATTTTTATTGTGTAGTTCACATCGTTATATTTTTCTGTTACTGTATAGGGACCTATCCATTTCAATTCTAACTTCTTTGATCGGCCTCTTCTTATCATTTCGTCGTAGAGTAGAACCGTATCGCCCACTTGAAAGGTTTTTTCTCGACTCGTTTTGTCATATTGTTTTTTGGCCAGAATTTTGGCTTGCTTTACATTCTCTCTCGCCACCTGACTCGTCGCGCGAAATCTTTTTCTCAGCTCTTGTACGTAATTATCGTATGCGTAAGTCAGTTTCAGAGGTTGTAATAGAGCGGTTGGTATGGTTGCTTGATGACTATATATAAATAAGTTCGAACGGCGTATATCTTGTGGTGGTGTGTGGAGTAGTATTATATTATACGTTAAGTAAACATGGCATAGGGTAACCATTAGTCCCAGTTCGTCTGTTCGTCGTTTATATAATGTCGTAAATATTCCGCGAGAGTTCGGTGTGAGCGCTTTAACGCACCGTTACTCTCAGGATGATATGTCGTTATTTGTATTTTCTCAATCTTTAAGAGTTTACACACATTTTTAAATACTTCGCTTATAAAATTGGTACCTTGATCTGTAAAGATTTTTTCGAGTATTCCATGTTCCATTATTATTTTAATAACGAATGCTTTGGCAATCGTTGACGCTTCTTGATTCTCAACCGGTATCGCTTTGCTAAATTTCCTCAGACTATTTTGAAACGTCAGGATATATTTATTTCCTTCGAGCATAATCAGCAGTGGCCCTACTATGTCAAGGGCGTACCTTTCGAAGGGTGTATCCGTTAATACAAGAGACATTTTCGTCTTTTGACTCAATTTATTTTTCTGACAGAATTTGCATTTACTAATATAATTTTCGACATCCTTCATGATGCCACGCCAGTCATGTAGCATCTTATTCTTTTTATCGTTCGTGATACACCTTAATGCCCTCCTGCGGATGCTATTCATATAGTATCATGATATTCATATAGTATTTGCTGTTTCTCTTCCTCCGTATATTCCTTGGTGATATTCTTCTTGTCTTCCTTGGTGTCGTCTTCCTTTTCTTCTGCTTGGACTTGTGTACATGTTCGTCGTTTCGGATTGGATTTCGACTCAGAGCATCTGCGTTAATATTATCCTTATCAGCCTTATATATGATCTTATAGTCATACTCTTCTAATTTTAATCTCCAGCGCATTAATTTTGAGCCTGGATCATTCACGTTAAAAAGCCAGACTAATAGTCTGTGATCCGTTACGATAGTAAAAGTCACCGTATAGATACGGGCGAAAATATTTGTCAGCCCAGACTATCGACTAGTAATTCTTTCTCCGTAGTGTTATAATTTCGATCGGCTTTATTTAATATTCGGCTCGCGTAAGCAATCGGACGGTCTTGACCTACGGGGCCTTGTGATAATACGATTCCAATTGCAAGGTCCAACGCGTCAGTGGTTACCATGAATTCTCGAATGAAATCCGGATAACTTAGTATAGGTGCTATTGTAAGCTTCACCTTTAATAATTCGAATGCATTCTGTTGTTCCATTTCTCAGTCGAATGCCATTCCCTTTTTTGTCAAGCTTGTTAGAGGCTTCGCAATTTTTGAAAAGTTTTCGATGAATTTTTGATAGTATCCAGCCAATCCGATAAACGATCGTATATCTTTAATTTTTTTCGGCATAGGAAAATCTTTTGCGGCGCTTAATTTACTTGAATCTGGATTCCTTCTTCAGTTATTATATATCCGAGATATATTACTTCCTTTTGTAGAAACTCGCACTTGTCGGGTTGTAGTTTCAAATAATAATATTTACATAATCGTTGCATTACTTCGACAAGACGCTTATTATTATATGTTTCTCTAGACTTGGTCTGTAAATTACTATATCATCTAAGTACACGAGACATCTCAAACCTTGTATTCCCACTAATATTGTATTCATTAGCTTTTGAAACGTCGCGGGTGCATTTCTTAACCCGAACGGCATTCGATTAAATTCATAATGTCCGTGCGAGGTAGAGAAGGCAGTTTTATTTTTGTATTTCTCACTCATAGGAATTTGATGATATTCCGATGCTAAATCCAGTATAGAGAAATATTTGGCGTTTCCTGATCTAAAATCGATTATGTTTGGTAGAGGAAATGAGTCGCCTATGGTTAATTCGTTAAGTTTCCTGAAATCTACCACTACTCTAAAATTTTGTTTGCTTGAAATGTCGCTCTTTTTTGGAACGATTATAGTGGCGCGTTCCACTGACTCGCGCTATAACAAATAATATCATCTTGTAGCATTTTCCTTATTTGTTGGTTCATCTCTTCCTTATATTTTTCTAGCAACCAATAAGGTCGCACATTTACGGGTGCACTATCGGTGCGCATATTAATTTCATGCGCTACCGCTGTTGTGCGTTAATAGATCTCCTTCTAAGTGAAAAATGTTATTAAAATTCTCAATAGTTTATATATTTGCTCAATAGTTTTCTTTTCTTCTTTATTTAGATACTTGGTTCTTATTTGCATTCGTATACGCTCATGCCGCGGTAGTATTAGTATGCCGCTTTCGTTACCTGTCTTTTGCAGTGTATGTACGTTTTCTCGATCACTCTGTACGACGTTGTCTCGAGTCACGTCTGTAACTCTTCTATTGTTACGAGTGGCGTAATTATTTCTACGTTTTCTCCCGTAGTATTTAACATGCTTATTAGGCACGTATAATCGTCGGATGCTACTAGGCAATTCCGATAAATATTCCTGGTCTAGTTTCCTCTGATTTAACTATTCCCACATGATTTTTATCTATGACAGCTCACACTATCGTTTCGCTACGGGGGGTCAGCGTTATTTTCTTGTATGGGTGAAGTTTCAAAATTATCCTGTCAATTTGTAAATAATTTTTCTGATCGCTTTTAATTTTGTAGAAAATCCATTCCGAGGATTCCTTCGTAGTCGACAGGAAAATCATCTCTCACGACATGCAAGATATGTCGTATTTCCTTGTCACCTAAACGCATCGTTGCTCTTACTTTTCCGATTGTCTTTACTTGATGGCCTGTCAGGTGAGGACCATTGGCTTTTCTTATATGAGTGTCTCGCCTTTTAAGTTTCCTACTTTAATTAAAGTTAGTGTCGCGCCTGTATGTAATAATATATTTATCCGACCTTTCTTCATTTCTTTGATCGGTAGCATTACAAGTCTAAAGTCGGTATTTGCATATCTCCCAGTTACTTGCGTAATTTGATGCTTGCTAGCGGCTCGCGTTTTTCGTGTGCTCCTTTTCTCCTTTTCTTTTTCACTGCTAGCGATTCTTCGCTCTCGCTTTGTCGCTTATTTCGTCTTATCTGAACGGCAGTGTTTACACGCTTCGTCTTACGGTCAGTGTCTCGCTCCGCGGGTTGCTTCGGCTTCTTGTCGAGCTGTTCAATGACCAGCACTCGTTTCTTTTATGTCCTGCCTTTTTGCAATATGTGCAAAATTTCTCAATGGCATTTATGCTTGCTGATTTATCGGCTCGGGGCAATGAAAATCTGTTAGCGTAACGGCTTGACCGACAATCTCACCTATAATGGCCTACTTTTCCACATTTGCTGCACTGTATACTCGAATTTTTTGAGTTTTGCCTATATTTATTGCGATCACTATTATTCGCTCATGGGGCAGGCCCTTTTATGCGCTCTTCTGCGCTTGCTGCATTGATAGCTTCTTGTAACCTTGAATATTTTTGTGATCGTACTACTAGTTCAATATCGTTGTGCTCGAAATGTAATAAAGCTTGATCCTGAATTGTTTCTAAAATTGTTCGCTTCTGCTTGCATTTTCTCATTTCTCGATCAACGCTATACGACGTATAGCTTCTTAGCTAAAGTATCCACGTATCGTTCATAAGTGTGAGCGCTTTCGCCTGACTTTTGTTTTAAAACGTTAAATTTTAATTGTAGGTATGATGTTCCGCGTTTTCCTAAGTAATGGGCTTCTATTTCTCGCCGTGTTCGAAGTCTGTCACGCTTCTAGTTTGGAAGTTTAATAGGAGCTTTCCTTTCAATTTCGTGTTTAGTATTTCTTCTAATAAATCTGATTTTTCCGCGAAATTGATCTTCTCTATCGCATAGGTACTAGCGCTTATAAATTCCTGCATCTTCTGACGCGAATATCCGTTTATTTCCGGTATCAAACTCTCCGTGCATTTTTTAATCTTAAATATCCCACGGGTCGATTTCTTGCTTCCCGCATGTCATTTTGCGTCCATCCGTAAGTTACGTTTAGTGCTCTATCATCGGGGTACGCAAGTCGGAAGTTTTCGCGATCGTAGGTCGCAATTTCCATCCTGTTTATTCGATCTTGCAATCCCGTAATTACTTCCATCACTCTATCTAATATTTCCTCTTGCCTATTTTAAATTGATGCTTCGCGCGCGCGTTCTCCTATAGTATTTCTGAGATGACCTATCTCCGCGTTCGCTACCGGTTGTTCGATCTCACCACGCAAAGTTGATGGTTGATGCGAT
>NW_017304155.1:510776-512291 GCF_001594115.1 Trachymyrmex septentrionalis | reverse complement strand
TCGCTACCGGTTGTTCGATCTCACCACGCAAAGTTGATGGTTGATGCGTTGATGCGACCATATCTCCTGGTGTCCAATTAGCGCGTGCGTTTTCAAATAAATTACTCTCGTATGAAATTAACGAGGGTTCTCGTTGTTCTATCCTATTATCAGCTAGTAAACGTGATCTAAATCCACGAATAGGAATACATGCTCAATAATAATATTCGGGTAAGGTTCCGAATCGGATGCGCTATCACTTGAATATCGCGGTTCCAACACACGGCGCACGTTGTCGCGTATGTCTCGCACGGCTTCTTCGACAATTCGTACAGGGTTTACTTGGTTAATTCTACTACGCCCTGGTACAGGCTCGCTGTATATTTGCAAAGGTATCGGAGCATTATGCCTGTCACGATTGTTTTCGCTTCCGGACATTTATCCGTTTACAATAATTGCATAAAGGTTTTCGGACTTACATTAAAGCGATTAATCGCATATTACTTGTCCGCTGTTCATTGTCTGACATATGCTGAGTCACCGTTGGTAGGTCGCGCCTCTCGGATTATACTGTTATCTGCGTCCTAGTCGTCGACTGCTATACCGGATGCTCGCCTTGGACGGGGATCTGGCTTCTGTTTTCCGCTTTGGAAAACAGAAACTGCTTCTTCGCCTGTTTTAATTGATCTTATTTACAGGCTATTGCTGCTGTCGTCGCCACTCCCGGATCTTGAGTCAGCTATGTGGATCTCACCACTGCCACCAATTTGTTATGCCGGAAATTC
This sequence comes from Trachymyrmex septentrionalis, assembly GCF_001594115.1. Classification (NCBI taxonomy): domain Eukaryota; kingdom Metazoa; phylum Arthropoda; class Insecta; order Hymenoptera; family Formicidae; genus Trachymyrmex; species Trachymyrmex septentrionalis. The sequence continues at coordinate 511,527 of NW_017304155.1, read as the reverse complement.
ACGGCACGGTTCGCGGATCCACAAAGGACTTCGGGAGATGACAAACAGCTTTGTCATTTAGAGTAGAAATATTTAGCTTTACACATATTAGTGGTTTTTCATTATAGTTTCACTTAACACTATTCACGTCGCGGTAGATACTGTTACAATTTCGAGTAGACGGACAAACGCGACAAGTTTCTTTCAAATTTCTGATTGATGACCGCATTCGCGGTCGCGCTTATATAGCTTGATTTAGAGTGATAGTCTTGACTCTTTCGCATTGGCCCGTCAGCATTCCGCTTATCAGACGAAGAGAGCTTCCGCGCAACTTCTAAGTCTGCATTTCTTAACAATTACAATTTATAATATATTAGTTTACAATTTATATTCGCTCAAGGTCTTCTTTTATATTAATTATTTAAAAGTATTTTTAAATATGTTTAATAAATCGGTTTCGGTAATCATTTATTTAATCATTTATATAAGGTGTAGTAAAAAGAAATCTATTATTTTTCCAATAGATGGCTTTAGTAATCTGTATCTCGCGTTGTATAAGTGCGATCGGGTTACGCCAATGGCGTTAGAAAGATAAGATTTCGTACTAAAAAAACTTCTCAGACAGTTTTGTGATTGCTTGAGTCAGTATTGTTTGAGCGCGTGTCAAAGATGGACACCAACAAAGAGAAAATACGCCATATTTTACAGTTTTTCTTCGATAAAGGCGAAAACGCAAGCCAGGCGGCTGAAAATGTGAATAGTGTTTATGGTC
>NW_017304155.1:502387-510195 GCF_001594115.1 Trachymyrmex septentrionalis | reverse complement strand
CTTATAGTCCGGACCTGGCACCAAGTGATTACCACCTGTTCCTGTCTATGGCGAATGATTTTGCTGGTGAAAAATTCGCCTCAAGAGAAGCTTGTGAAAATCGACTGTCCCAGTTTTTTGCCAATAGGGACGAAGGTTTCTATGAGAGAGGCATAATGAAATTACCTTCAAAATGGCAACAAGTTATCGAACAAAACGGTGCATATTTGACCTAAATCGGATCATTCTAACTATGCTAAATAAAACGTTCAATTTAATGCAAAAATAATAGATTTCTTTTTACTATACCTTATATAAGAAAGTGTAATTATTACTTTCCGATTCAGCAAAAAGAATCACGCAAGTAAGTATGACAATTTTATACTCTTTTAATTATTTATATATTTTCTCTCTACATTTCGCTTACCTATATTTGTCTTTTTTTTAGCACATTTCCTCGCTGTATGCCTTATATCTTAAGAAGGAGATACGCATTAACACCTACAGCTTACAAGATATCTGGATATTGGAATAACCGTGGAACCTATATCCCACGTAGAAATCGCGATCGGCGAGACACTCGAGGTAACCGCATCGTTCTTCCATTTGCAACGTGGACAGTATTCGTCAATAAGCGGATGGATATTGAGCGATAATACAGTCGAATACTCCATCATCATTAATGATTCAAGATTTTGTGATTAAACTTGTCAAAATACATAATGTGCACAATGTAAAATTATCATTATGTGATAAATATTTGTATATAGAACTGTCGATTGTACTTTTTATGCTTGAATTTGAACGATGAGTTGAACATGTGTATTCCGATTTATATCATTGTATGAATAGTGTAAGCGATAAATTCAGGCAATATTTCATGACTTATTTACGTCAAAATTACATTATAACAAATAAATTACAAATAAATTTGATGCGGTAAATATTTTTCGCAAAATTTATGATAGAAATTTTAATATTGAATGTGAATTCATAGCATATGCTTCAGATCATATTGTATGCCATGCATTATATGAAAAATGAGAATACTAAATAAATAAATATTAAAATTATATTACTCTTTATTTAAAATTATTCAATCCTTCTCTCAATCATTCCTTCTTCATACCTCCATACTGAATTACTTGATAAGAAAGCATACTTGTTTTACATTTGTATTACTAAACATATTATCAGTTGTTAAATTAAAATTATTGCTGAGCTATATTATTTAAAAAATCGTAAAAACAAATATCTATTTAATAAAATCATGTATAGAGAAGAAAAAAGAACATGGGAGAGAGCACAACGGATTGAAGAGAGAGCACGAATACTATGGAAAGTGGCTAAGTTCACAACCATAATGGGCGAGACAGAGAGGACAACGGGTTAGAACGCAATGGGTGAGAGAGAATAAGAACAACCATTTCTTCTAACACGGATCCCGGTGATATGCTTCCTCCTTCCCAACATCTGTGAGGCACTTTCCCTCTCCCTGACTCCCGCAAGCACGCACGCACACACGCACGCACGCACGCACGCACGCACGCACGCACGCACGCACACAATCCCACTGGCATTGGAGTGGGATGATGACATTCCCAGCCAACTTCTTGATTGCTGGTTCAATTACCATCAACGACTTTCGTGTCTCAACGCGATTAGCATTCCGCGTTGGACTTCTTACGGATCTCATACGTTACACTGCGTCCTTCATGGGTTTTTCGACGCCTCGACCGCAGCTTTTGCTGCGACAGTATACCTTCGTACCGTCAATATAGACGGCTCAACCACCGTCTCATCGCCTCTGACCGCCAAATCAAAAGTGGCTCCTCTTAAAACGATCAGCGTCCCGCAATTGGAGTTATCCTGCGTTGCTTCTCGCACGCTTGATGCATTTCGCGCGGTCAGCGCTTCAATTTCCTAACCTCGAGTGCCATTGCTAGACGGACTCCATCATTACACTCGCTTGGCTGCGTCAATCATCTTCCCGATGAAAAACCTTTGTCTCCAATCGTGTTTCGGCTGTCCAATCACTTCTCCCTGGAGTTCCTTGGCGTCATGTTTCAACGCACACAAATCCTGCGGACTGCGCTTCACGCGGTCTCGCTCCCGATCTTTTCAAGACACGCTTTATGGTGATCAGGTCCTCCATGGCTACATCATCCTCCCGAATCCTGGCCAAACTCGTGTCCTTCAGTACCCTCCGATATTCCTCTCGAACCACGTCCGAAGTCTCCGGTGTGCATCTTGCACGCTACTCCCCAGTGGGATCTTGCGTCTCGCTACTCTTCGTGGCCAAAATTGCTACGAATTACCGCATACCTTTACCGTTTTCTGAATCGACTCCGACTTTTTAAACACTCGCAAACGAATATTGCATCTTTGTTCCCCTGAAAAAATTCAGAACGCCAAACGCTACTGGCTCAAAACCATGCAGTCAGACATGTTTCCTAATGAGATCGCGGCTCTAAAACAAAAGCGCCTGGTACCGAACAGTTCTCCGCTCTCCGTTCTCAATCCTTATATAGATGAGGATGGACTTATTTGGATTCGAGGAAGACTTTGTCGAGCTTGTCTCCCAGAAGTCACGAAGAATCCCATCGTCCTACGAGCGCACCCGCTGTTGGTAATCATTAGCCAGCACCATCATCTTAGAACGTTGCATGCCGATTCTCAATTAACACTCGCGTCATCGCGACAAGAATTCTGGATTCTTCGAGTCCGTGCCACCGGCATTTGATCCGTTCTTTATAAGTGCATACCATGCACACGTGAACACGCCGACGTGTCCGTCGAACTCATGGGTGACCTCCCAGCTGCGAGAGTCAACCGTACCGCTCGCGCCTTTGTCCATACCGGCGTCGATTACGCAAGTCCGATCGCTGTTCGCACGACTGCCAGTCGAGTGCATAAATCACAAAAGGCATATATCGCTTTATTCGTATGCCTCACAACCAAAGCTCTGCACCTAGAGCTCGTCAGCGACTACACCTCTCCGACTTTTATAGCAACGTATCAACGATTTGTTTCGCGCCGAGGACTACCGATGTCCATGTACTCCGATAAGGGAACACGTTTCACGGCGCCGATCGCGAACTGTCAAACGCACATGCAAAAGCCATTCGAGATATCAACTTTTAATCGACTCACAATCGACGGAACTGCGTGGCACTTCCTACCCCCTGCATCGCTGCACTTCGGCGGCCTACTATGAGAAGCCAGTGTTAAAAGTGTCAAGCATCATCTCAAACGATGCATCGGCCTCCACACGCTAACTTTTGAGGAAATGTCTACGCTGCTCTATCGAATCGAGGCGTACCTTAATTCGCGTTCGATCGCTCCCGTATCCGATAATCTCGACGATTATCATGCGCTGACCCCTGGTCATTTTTTAATCGGAACCTCGCTTATCGCTCCCGCCGAACCAAGCGTATTTAACTTAAACGAAAACCGCCTTTCGCGTTGGCAAATGATTCAACGTATAACCGAAGATTTTGGAGGTCTTGATCCAGTGATTACTTGCATATCCTTCAACAACACCCAAAGTGGCGCGTTGTCCAGCGACTGACTAAAATAGGCCAAATCGTTCTCGTGCGTAACCCTCTGGCTCCACCGAGCCAATGGAAACTTAGCCGAATTACGGCGTGTCATCCCGGCAATGACAATTTAACTCGCGTCGTTACTGTAAAAACAGGGCGTTTCGAGTATAAGAAACCGATTGCGAAACTTTGTTTTCTACCCGTCACGATCAATTCCGAAGAATTAAAAGATACCGTCATGGCGGGCGTCCGGTAAACGTACCTGATGTTACCGATATCGCGAAACCTTCATTTTCAACTGTATTGCGTCACGACTTTTGTACTTTGTGTTAAAGCATTTTCATCGTTATACCATTCCTGTATTTTGCGTACTTTAATGAGAATTATTTCGAATGCTTACATTCGAGGCGGGCGGTATCCTGTGCTAATCACGCTGTTTGTCGCAAAATGGCACGCGACCCCCCTTGCTCAAATTCAGAAAACCGTCGATCGCGCACACGCTCTGTGTGAGAATCGTTAGTTCGCCACCGGATCCCGATCAATATAGATCAAATATCGCTCTTCGCTCTTCGCTCGCAGATTCGCGAAAGTTAAGTGCGAACGAACCGACTTGTCGTCGCGTATCACCGCTGCCTGCTATCATAACATGAACGGTATACGCGTACCGCGAGACCGTCTAGTGCGTGAGACTTTCCGGCGTTTACGACAAGATTGATTGCCGGTCTCGTCACTACTCGCAATACACACTTTGTCGAACGCGAAGTTATTCAACGTTGTATCAAAGCGAACTACCTGTGCACGCATTGAACCGAACGCTTCAAGTGTCGCAAACTTTTTACTACGAGCATTGTTTACCGCCCGCTTCAAACAAATCGGAATTCAATTGAGTAATAAAATCTAACTTAGTACAATCAAGAGAGTCAGCGTTGATTACACGCCGCCTTGGCAAACGAGCCTTCCTTACAAGGTGACACCACCCATCCGTCACAAAACAATATGATATAAATACTTTTGATATGACATTAAATCAATGCAAAACTTTGGAATTAAAACTTTATAATAAAAACACAAGTTATTCTAATATAAATGCTATTGAACTTTTTGATGAGATAAATTTATATAAAACAACATTTTCAGATGTACAACAAATACTTTGCAATCCTCGATTGATATTTTAAATAAAATAGCTCAAAATGACTTTCTCGAAATATTTCCGAATTTAACAATAACGTTTCAGATATTACTAACTATACCAATATCTGTGGCAACTGGTGAAGCAGGTTTTTCAAAATTAATTAAAATTAATAAAAAATTATCTCAGGAATACAATGACGCAGACACGTTATCCGAATTAGCAATATCAATCGAAAATGAAGTGACTAACAATCTTAATTATACAGACATTATAGAAATATTCGCAAAAACTAAGGCTAAAAAACATAATTTTCAAGTTCTTTTATTATTCTTTTCTTTTATTATTATTATTTCTATATTAATGAAAAGGTAAGATATAAAAAAAAATATATATATATATATCAAAAATATATAAAATATATTAATATATTAAAAAAAAAACAAAAAAGCAAAAAAGGAAAAAAAAGAAAAAAACAAACAAGCAAAAACGGAACCATTATCTTGCTACGTCCTCGCCGTGGTTCTGAGCAACGCTAAAAGCAGGAATTTTTTTTTTTTAATCTCTTTTTGCTTCGCGTTTGGAGGGCGCGAATTATTTCTAGCATGCTTAAGGCAGTTGGAACGCCTCCGCTTGCGCTGATGGAACATGCGCAACATATGTTGTACTGACTTGTACTGACGATTATTAAAATTGGTTAGATATGCAGTCCCATTTTACAATAATTTAGTAGCCAAAAGCTAATGAAATCATTTCTTCGAAATGCCGAACGTCGTGCTTTATGGGCAAAAAAATGTTAGCGAAAGATGTAGAGTAAATGATATGAATAATTGGACGCCTGCAACAGTAAATTCTGTTCTCGTATGCGTCTTTAATAACGTAATGTAAGAAATATAATTGTTAATGCCTTTAAATTGATTAATTTTAATTATATTGTTGAAATTTGAGAATAAGGGTGCCGTCCCATAGAGCGGAAATTGGCAACGGAACGGAATTCGCGGAATCAACACGACGAACGGAAATCATAGTCATTCCGTTTTCTTTCTTACGCTTTTTCTGAATCCCTTATGTCCTATTGAGCGGAATAAGTGGAAGCGGAACACGCGGAACAAAATCATACTTTTGTGTAAAATTATACAATACTTTTTATGTTATTTATAATATAATACTTGTAATAATAAAAATAGTATTTTAATGAAAATATAATAATGTATATAACAAACTGGTATACATTAGAACTTCTTTAGCAGTAAATATTTTTAACATAATTGTAAAACTATCTTATGATTGATTGAAACTTGATTCCGCTGCCGCGTTTACCGCTCAATGGAACATAAGAGAAAGAAAATAAACGGAATCGTAGGCTGATTAATATCTACATTCATTTACTGTAATCATCGAATCATTAACATTCTGCTGCTGTGTCCATAATGAAAAAAACAAAAAACAATATGTAATCACATATTATATTTACAATGGCTGTAATATACATCGACAGTATATAATATTGAGGTTATGTGCAACTTTCGTTCATTCCACAAATTGTAACGGTGAAATTATAGCGAAAATAGTGGAGCGACTGTAATTCATTATGTTGATTCCGCGAGTTCCGTTCCGTTGTCAATTTTCGCTCTATAAGACGGCACCCTAACACGAATGTAGGTATTCAAATATAGGCGGAAATTGTTAAAACATGCCGGATCAATAAAAATGTGGTTTTCTCATGTCGCAACTCTTAAGATGCCATTACATGCAAGGGTCAAGCGTCGAACATCTGCGCAGGAGATTATTAAGTTTGAATCTCCAGACTCCTGCGCAATAATCTTCTGCACAGTTTCTTGACGCACAATGGTAATCCAGCAAACAAGAATAGATTGATGAGAATGAATTGAAATGGAATATTCATGAATCCCTATTTCTGAAATTGCATGAAGCATATCTCTATGCCTTTCAATCTAAAAATAATATTAGCTTTTTCTGTACATTGTGAATACTGTTCAATTCAAAATTTTGAATAGAAAATGCAGTTTTCCAATTCAATTGCATCCAATTGAATCTAATTGAATCCAATTGAATCCAATTAAATCTAAAGAAAAATATTCGCTATTTAAAATGGACCATAAATGCTACTTAAATTATTCAAAATTATAAGTAGCAAATTTTTCGTTTTAATCCAATTAAGTTCAAAAAAGTTGTAACGTAAAAATAATTGAGCTATGTTCTTTTATTTTTCTTTTGTTTTTCTGATTAGAAGTAAAATGATCGATGTGAACACTCGTAAACCAAGTCGAACACAGCCCGAATATTATACTGATCACGGCGCACGACGTCGGCCAAGCGAGATTAGATTATCCGACACTTACCCAATGTTGTTTCATAGTAATGTAAATTGATTATATTTTATTATATCTGTTAAATAATAATATTTTTATTATATTTATATAATTTCATGCACTGGTTTAGCTGGTTGTAAATGAAGTAGAGAATGAATAACACATTTACCAATTGAGAAAGTGGTGTAGCGGGTAACGTAGAAGATTCATAATCCAGAGGTCTCAGATTCGAATCCCACTAAGGTGCGTGTTTTAATATCAATTTGAAGTAGTTAATTTCAGGTATAATTATTATAAATGTCTTAGGAATAAAATTTGTAACCTTTAAATATAAGTGTTTCTTTTTTCGAATATTAAACTAGTTTCAGCTCGGATCCAATCCATTACAATCCATTCAATCCATTTTCATGGATTTAAAATACGCATTAAAAAAATTTTAATTTATTTTAATCCATTCTCATTTACTGGGATGCTCTGACGCTCGAAGCTTGACGCTGCCATATAAAGCCACCTTTAGAGAGTCTCTAGAAATGGCCACCAATAGAGTTTTAGGCCCTGCGCACACTAGCAGGAAGAAGGAATTAGGAATAAAGAATAACGATTTTATAATATGATTGGAAACAAGACCGTTTATGTTACATTACTTTAAATACGAAGCGCCACTCCGGTCTGAATGTTAAGATGTTGAACTACTATACAGGGTGTCCCATTTTAAGTGTCCACCCTAAATATCTAAAAAATAACGCGTTGTAGAAAAAAATTTTAAAGATAAAAGTTTTGTGTTTTGTTCCGGGCTATTTAATGACGACCTTTATTCGACCT
>NW_017304155.1:498069-502287 GCF_001594115.1 Trachymyrmex septentrionalis | reverse complement strand
TGGAATGACCTTGAAGGTCGTTGTCCAGTACATGTTCAAGGTCATATTTGAACGTAAAATTTCCTGCTCTTTCCAAATTCGCAATAAAAAATGGGGGTTCCCATTTAAAAAAATTAGATTTGACCTTCATATGACCTTCAAGGTTGTGGCTAAGGTCGAATAAAGGTCGTCATTAAATAGCCCGGAACAAAACACAAAACTTTTATCTTTAAAATTTTTTTCTACAACGCGTTATTTTTTAGATATTTAGGGTGGACACTTAAAATGGGACACCCTGTATATATTCATTTAAATGAATTAATTTCAGAAATGATAATTGCGTGCCGATATGGTTGTCTGATTTTCAACGCAATCAATCTGAAATATTAATAATCCCCCCAAATTTTCCAAATCTTAAAAAACTATAATAAACTTATTGCGAAAAATATTGCCTCGGTCGGGAGTCGAACTCGGATATCTTGCATTCTGTGCGATATTTTTAAGCAAGTATTAATGTTCTTGAGTTTTCTTGTTAAATAATGTAGCAATTAAGTAATGCAATTACAAATAAACAGGTCACATAAAAAGATAAATGGCATATTGTATATCTATTTTAGATATGTGTATGTACCAGTTCAGCTTATAGACAGCTGTAGAAAGGAAACGTAATAGCTCTCCACTATAGTCACAATATGGCTGCTTTAATTAGATAGGGGTATCATTAATCAGAAATCGCGACGCCGATGTCGCTTCTCAGATATAGGACTCTAGCCATCAGCATTCTTATTTAATCGCTCATGCGGTGTTGATTTTCACTGTTGGATAAGGAGATTTGAAGAAAGCCTCTGTTACACGGCACGCTTAATCGGATTTAATAATATCCGTAGTGAAATTGTCCAAGTATAGATGTTCCTCGAAAGAATGGAATGACTATAATTGGCCAGTTTCATAACTACGGATGTTATTAAATCCGATTAAAACTAGTCACATACGTAACAGTAACAGCGTCAAGAACGGGAAGTTTATTCTCCAACATAGCGTCATAACCAAAGAGTTATAACTTCTTTGATCACAGCATATATGACTACACGGCACTCTAAAGCTGGTCACACACACTTTCCGTAACAGTAAGGTTTTCGACCAATCGCGTTGTTCGATTGTTACGGTCATGGTTACGGACGACCAAATTGAACAACGCGATTGGTCGAAAACCTTACTGTTACTGTTACGAAAAATAGAGGTTTTTACCTGTAAAATGCTTTTTTAAACATCCCGATACGACAATTTGTGACGAAGTTATTGTATCTTGAAATTTGCCTATTTTTGCAGAGTGAACAGGTGTTGCGTTAATTTTGTTGCCCAGTGTATTTTAGAAACATTCCATTTGAAATATTACATTTGCAATATTTTCTTAATATTCTGAAGACATTTCGCTTTAAATCTTTCTCTCTTTGCTGGATCGAAGCAAGGTCAGCAATTGTTCTATTCCGAATCGTTTCATGTAGAAAAACACGTGTAGATAGGAGAGGGACTCCGCCCCTCCCCCTACACTGTTACTACGACTTAATCCTGGCCAAACCAACTCTTATATAACTGTGAAGTGGACCTCGATTCTCATGGAAAAGTCGCACGCTCCTAGGCAGGAAAGAGATGGAATGGAAGTCGCTTCACGACTTTCGTGGAAAGTCATTAATCCTGTAAGCAGAGTGGATGGTGTAAATTTTATGTTCTGCTCATAAAACTTATTTTGTTAATAACTTTTTAAATAACTAGCGCGGTTAAAACCCGAGGATTACTCATGAGCAGGTTGCTCCTTGCCCTGATGAAGTGGATTGCAAGGTTCACGAAATGTTGGCACTTCAAAAATGGATCTGGACACGGAGGAAACCCGCGAAACACATAATCTTTATATAGAAAGCACCCGTAAAAGTCTCAAGAATATTAATAAAATTAGTTATCTAATGTTTAGGCAACTGTTGATAAAAAAAATAAATTTAAAAAAATTCTACATTATTTTTTCTAATTTTGTTCAAATAATTTTGATATTAAAAAACATTTTTTAATGTTAAAGGAAATGTTTCTTCAAACGTTAAATAAACGTTTTTTAAAAAATGTTTCTTTACACGTTACAATAAATGTCTTTTTTAATTAAAAAAAAGAGGGGGAACTTAACTCATTATTTTTAACGTTTTTAAAAATGTTTTTAAAAATGTATTTAAAAATGTTTTTAAAAATGTATTTAAAAATGTTTTTTAAATATTTTTAAAAACATTTTCAAAAACATTGTCTGCTGATGGGGATATAGAGCCTGAGATATATCCCCATATGATCCATATTAATTTTCCAGCTAATTCGCGAAAGGTTAATCAATCTCCGACTTGAATTGCAATTGATTTAGTAAAAAATGGCTGGAAAAATATTTCTAACTATATACACTAGCGCTCAAAAGTCTTTTACAACAATATTTTTCAAAATTATTTTGTTATTTGCAATTTTACATATTATCTTTCTCATATTACATAAAATAAGCTATGAACAAAATATTATAAATTAAGAACAAAATTAACTCACATTATATGATATCATAAAAAAACGAAATGCATTTTGTTGAAACTCATAAATATTTTGACATGAAATAAAATCACTAAAAGTAATACAAATATGAGAAAAAATTATGACATTTTAAACGAAAATAACACAGAAAAATCTATTTTAACATTATAATTCTAATATCTTGTTGCGTAACCATTTGTTTGTTTTACATCTCCTAGGCATAGACTCAATAAGTTTTAATATTTTATTTTAAAGAATTTTTGCTATTCATCTTGCAAAGCAAAAAAGAAATCATCTAAATTAGAAAAATTTCTTATTCTAACTCGCCTCTCTAGTTTATCTCATAAATGTTCAATCGGATTTAAATCTGGGCTTTGACTAGGCTACTCTAAAAAAAATAAATTTAAAAAATAACATTTATCTTCTTTTGAGTAAAATGTTGTAATAGAAATTTAGAGCGATATTTTGGATTATTATCTTATTGGAATATCCAATTTCGAGGCATATTTCTTCTTGAATAAGGAAGACATGTTTATCTAACATATCCTTATAAATGAAACAATCCATAGTGTTTTCTATATGACATAGAGGACCTACTTTTACTAGAGAAGCATCTTCACATCATAACATGTCTTCCCTCATATTTTATGGTACTTAATAATGTACTTTGAATTTCTCGTTCATAGGGCGACGAATGTACTTTACGCCATCAGAGGACACTAAATTGAATTTGCTTTCATCTCTTCATAACACTCTGGATCACTTCTCAGTTGTCCAATTACAATGAATCTTTGCAAAAGCAATTCTAGCTCTTCTATTTTTAGCACTAATAAAAGGTTTTTTGCTTGGACAACGACCTAGCAGTCCTTGATCAACTAATCGATGCTTTATATACAGTGGAAATATGAACGTCCACTCCATCATTCTGCCGTAAATCATTAGTAATTTGTCGCGCAGTTTTGCGAGGATCAGTAATTAATTCTCTTTTTATTATTTTATCTATTCTTGTTGTTGTTTTCCTAGGTCGCCCTTATCAAAATTTGTTATTGCCTCGGATCCTATATAGACAATTTCAGACATTTACTAATTGACGATCCCAAAATTGCGGGCAACCTCACCTTGATTACATCCGATTTTTAACGCACGGATTACAACTTCTTTAAAATATATTGAGTACTCCTTACGTCGTTTTGTCATATTTTTATAAGAAAATATTAAACAATAATTAAACAACAACCTATAATCTTATATTTAATATCTAAGCATAACTTTTAGGAAAAACGTGTCAAAAGATTTTTGAACCGTCTTTTAAGCGCAATTTCGAGGCAAAAAGTCTTTATGAAAACCTATTAATTTTACTGTATTGCAGTAAACACTATTCTCATATAATATAAATATAGCTAATAACTAAACTGAGCGAAACAATGTTACCAACATTATTAATTTAAATTTTAAAAATTACTTGTCGAAAGACTTTTCAGGGCTAATGTATTTCATTTAACTTAATTATTTTTCCATGAATCAAAGAACACATAATGAATCAAAGAACATTAATATATAAATAATTCATATTAACAATGTGTTGCTGATTATTGTCTAATTCTTAGCTATTGAATTAATTACAAAGTCAATTAAATAGTAAATATAATATAATCAGTTGTTTTATCAAATCAACCAAAAAACCAC
>NW_017304155.1:491328-497969 GCF_001594115.1 Trachymyrmex septentrionalis | reverse complement strand
ACACACACACACACACACACACACACACACACACACACACACACACACACCCACAGGGTGTCTGTTAAGTAAGGTCGGAACCAGGGGGTGTAGAATGAGTCAAGGGGAACAAAAAAGTCTTATATCATTTTGTAATTTTTGCAATAGTTAACAAGATATTAATTATTAAAAAGAGTCGAATATTGATCTTCCATAATTTTTTTCTCAAATACTATTAATTTTACAAAAAAACTATAAGAAATAAAAATTGTTTATTTTCTTTTCATAGAACTCTAAGAATTTTTTCAGAATTTTTTATCAACTTTTTAGTACTGCACTTTCTTATTTTTTTACTATCATGAGAAAATACGGTATTAAAAAATTCTGAAAAAATTCTCAGAACTTTATGAAAAGAAAATAAACAATTGCAGTCCACTTGCAAGGTTCACGAAACGTTGGCATTTCAAGAATGGATCTGGACACGGAGGAAACCCATGAAACGCATAACTTTTACATATATAATATATTATATCATTTTTCATATTTCTATTTTATGAGATTTGAACTCATATAATTCCTAATGGCAATAGAATTTCATATTTTAAAAAATAAGTTTATTGAATAATATTATTTATTGTATCTTTGGTGTGCGTACGTGCGTGCGTGCGTGCGTGTGTGTATGTGTTTATATACAATGTACAACTAATTTCGATTTGTATTTCAGAAAACATGAAATTTAATATAAAATTTATAAACTTTAGAATTAATAAATTCTTTATTATCAATTGTTAGGTTAATTATCGAAATCGCACCAGCTCCTAAATCGCACTACCTCGCTTAAAAATTTAATTATTGTATTTATAGAAATCCAAACCTTAAACGGTTTAACTGGATCATAATGCTTGTATGATTCTTATGTGAATTTATATACTACGTATTTAGTTCCTAAAAACGCATATTTTTTGATCATTAGTCGTGAGATTAGAATATTATTAAAATTAAATTAATAGAGTCAAAGTTTGCTTTACATTTTTATTTATAGGTTAAATAAATAAAAGTTTTAAAAATGCTCTAGTTTCCTAAATTACACCACTAAATCTGATCTTTTAAATCGCATGTTGCTTAATATTTTTAGATTCTTTACATTTTTATTCCATTTATTATTATATAAAAATGCATATTGTAAATCTATGGAGTGTTTATTTTGTTTCACATAGAAACTCCTTAAATTACTTCTTGAAATTATCGTGTGTTTCAGAAATTATGGAAAATATTTTCCTAAGTTTTTAACAACATAATAAAATACAATTTTTTTTCTTTTTCTTATGTAATTTTTAAATTGTTTGCGTTATTATAATATTTTAAATGAGGAATATTGGTATGGTGCGATTTAGGCAAATTTCCTCGCGTTGCCAAAATTGCATACTGAAAAAGATCCTCATTTTTAACGTTAGTGCAAAAAAATTATGAAAAATTACATAAGAAAGAAAAAAGAGTGCAATTTATTATGCTGTAAAAAACTTACGAGTAAAAATATTCTTTGTCTATCGATGTCTTAACAAATTGGATAGATTTATAAAGACACACAAAGATAAAAACCAACATCAAGAAAATAATAATGTAATCTATAAAATCAATTGCAATAATTGTGACGTCTCTTGTGTCGGACAAACGAAGAGATAGTTTTGAACTAGAGTAAAAAAGCATCATAACAATATAAGATTAGATCAATCTAAACATTTAGTGGTCACGAAACACATTATCGGTTCCATTCACAATTTTGACTGGGAAAATGTCAAAATTTTATATCACAAATTTCCGAGAAAGAACCATTTCGAAAATAATTCACATAAAAGGGCAAAAAGACGGCATAAATTTAATAAAGGATACTGAGTTGTTGGATGGATCTTATTTTAACATATTTGACGACATACGTGAACTGAACTTGTAATGTTTTTTAACATACTTGTTTATGTCATAACTTATCGATATATATTTTCTGACCTATAATATCAGTCCATTCTAAAACGTCTGACAATCAATAACTGTTTTATTATACGCAATGACACAGTTTTTTATTTATTCTATATAAATTAATGTGAATGTAACTTCTCATTATTTAATTAATTATATTAATCATTTAATTATAAATTTGACATTTAATTATACAGAATATAGTAGAATAGTCGTTGAAGAAATCCTCGATCGGACTATCGTATATTTTATGAAATTGTTAACACTGAGCTGGATTCTCGATAACAACTAAAGAATTAGTAAAATACTGTTTTATAATTTAGACTTTTGAACTTCTGACTAGATACTTATTTCGATCCATAATATCTTACAGCAATAAGTATGTAAGATTAACTTAAAGCAATAATTTTTATTATGTATTATATAATATATTGTATAAGTTTGTCGACTTTGTAAGGGGTTATATAAAAATGTTATTATTTATTATCACTGAGGAAGACTTTGCAAGTCGAAACGTTTGAAATTTTATAATATTGTACGTATATAATTAAAAAAACAAATTTTATTTTATGAGTTAACTGTAACTGCTTATTCGCAAAAAAGCCTTAACATATTAATTAATATTTTTTGTAATTTCTAAGTTATAATTCTTTAAATGAAAAGTTGCTGCGATTTCAGCAATCTTATCAAACATTCTTGGAAGACGGTAAGAGATATTAAAACATAAAGTGAATATTAATATTTATGTGTAAGGTTTATAAAAGAGAAACAAAGATCTTTAAAAGAAAAGTGTTAAAATAACTCAGAAATTGACACTTTTCTTGAAATAAATAATTAATTTTAATTTATTCTTACATTGTTTATTTTTTTATTTATTTATAAAAAAATAATGTAAAACTTTCTTTGTTTGATAAACCTAAAGATTTGTTGTAGAGCTAGAAAGATCTGTAGAGCTAGAAAATCAATGAGAATGAATAGTATTTATTTATACATATCTAAACTCTTGAAAAAATTGACATATGATCAGTTGAGTTTATATATTAATTTTAAGAATATTTACCGAAACAACGAAATATTATTTTAATCAAAATATTGAATTTGTTTATGCAGCAAATATATCAATAGTAAGTAATTTTTTGGCAAAATACTTAATAACCATTATGTCATTCAGAAAAGAAAAGATGAGAGAGTAAAGAGGAGGTGGAAAGGAAAACAGCATTTGCCAAATCATTTATTAATCTGAACGACAGTTGTGATTGGACAGATAGACGAGAGAGGGAAGATAATATTTCCCATCGACAAGACCCAGAAATAAGCAGCTATTTCATTTTGGAACTTACAATGTCAAGTTCATTTATCATTCTTTTAGATATTCAAATTCATATTAGTCCTCAAATTCGTGTTAGTGCATATGTAAATAAAATAACACGTGGTAACATATTGTGGTTTTAACTAAACACTCAGTAGTTCTTTGTTATAATTTTGACTGTTCTGTATTCTTATCGAAGAGAAATTCTAACTGGAAGGACCGGAAGGCGATTAGACTACAGGTTCGATCGAAAAATTATACTTTATTATTGTTGATCCATAAAGTGATTTCTACAAAGGATTTCTTCTTTATAATTTTACTGGTAGGCTTTGTAACAGCAATTTTGCTGATGCCTAACCATTTGCAAGCTACTATTTGCTATTATTGCAAGCTGTCTATTGTATTTATGTTTATGTTAACTATAGTCTATTGCATCATACTTTATGTCTATTACTCTGTTATGTAGTCTTTTTCATATAGCTTTGCAATAAACTAAATTAAATTAAATAATTAAATTAAATAATAATTCTTATTAAAGAATAATATTCGATTATCTTTCGAATTATATTTAAGCGGATCGATTAATATTTATCCTAATCAATGCGCTGTTCTTTTAACTTATTAAATTGAAAATTTTATCAAATATTATTCTGAAACTATCTCTGCGAAAAGAAATTTTGAATAATTTGAGGGAAAAGAAAACAGTATTCGCAAATTTAACATACTGTCTATAAGAACAAGAACAAGGAATTTTGTTTTCGAAACTATATTTGTAACTTGACTGTGTTTTTGAACTTTTTTTCTTGATTTATATCTTCTTCGAAATACGCTGTTTTGATCTTTGTACATTATTGGAACTACTTATTTAGTTTGCGAACATCAAAAATTATTAAAAACGTTTTATTAAATCGATTTGATAACAATCAATATTGTATTTGTCAAAATATAATCTAAAATATAATGTAATATTAAATTGAAAAGTAATAATAAAGAAAAAGAAAAGAAAATTTATAATTATTTTATTAGAAATCAATTTTATCAAATATTATTTTAATATTCGAATAATATTCAGTAACAATAACACTTTTCTATGGAATACTTTTAATTCTTTTTAATGTATAGGATTATAATTATTTTGATATAAACGAAATAGTGCTTTTAAGTGAGTAATGTAAAATTGTAAATGAAAATTTAATCGTACAATAATTTTCGCTACTCGCGAATGAAAATGAAAAACATATTCAAAGATTAATAAACAATCATTTGCTGAATCAAATATAACAAATATGACGCAACCTATTTTAATATTTATTATGTTGCAGTCACAAAATTTTTTTTTCTCTAAAATCTTTCTATATAAATAAAATAAGAGAAGTCATAAAACAACTCTTTATCTCACTTTTTCTCTTTCTCTCATTTCACTCTTTTCTATATATCATAAAATCTTTTATCTGTTTTATCGTACGATAGAAATTACGTGGAAATTTAATTTACTTACTTATCGCTTTTTCGTAAATTCAAGTTGTCTACCCTTATTATATATTTTTCGTTATCTGCCGTATGAGTCATCGGTGCCGGTGCTGAATTTTTGTCTGGGATATTTTCTAATAATAATTTTTGTAATTTTTAATAGAATACACTGTATAAAATACATTTTATTTAATAAACACAATTTTACAAATATTAATATTAAATATTAATACAATAAATAAATATTAATAAAATAGAATTGCAGGTCGCCAATAATCTATACGGCGTATTGAACAAATCCTTTGAATTTAGTTGCACGGAACATGCTGATATGAATCACACACGTTTTCATATACATGACAGTTTTACTGACAGGTTTGCCTAGTAAGTTTATTATAAACAGCACATTATCGACCTCACCGATTTCAATAATCTTGACATATGATCTTGAGTCACCTCCGACAGATTTTAGCCATCGCTCATTCGTTAAAAAATTATTAATAAAAAGTTTAAGAAATAATGTTACATTTCTGTTATACATGTACAATATTAAATAATATTCTATATCTCTCCCTTTTTAGAAATGTTTAACTTTTCACGCGAAGCGAGATCTATCCTTCCACCCTTCTCTGTTGAGAGGCGCACGAATGCCTACGCGAAACAAAGTCCCCACCTCCCGCCTGCGAAGGGGCGTTCAACTTTCCACGCGAAGTTCAGTAGAAAAGAGATATCATTTTTTAAACCTTTTTGTTAATAACTTTTTAACGAATAACACTCGTTAGCGGCGATTAAAATCTGTTCAGAGTCACTCAGGATCATAACCTTGACAACATATGTTAAGGTCATTGAAATCGGTGAAGTTGGTAATATACAGTCGATAATATATTTTACCGTTTATTCAGTTATCATCATATGGATGTTCTTTCTATTATTGTGCAAAAATAAATAAATTTATTTTAATAAATATATAAATTATATATTATTTTAATATATCTGAATAGCCTTTTATACATATATAGTACATAAAATAAAAAGCTATCTGCAACATGTGCAGAGTGCCCGCGCGCGTATATGTATATGTGTGTGCGTGAATATTTTTATACTCTCTTTAAAAATTTGTAATATATCAAGTATTAAAACATATTTTATTTTAATATAAAAAAAGAAATCAATTTTAGCTAAATTATAATTATAAATACATATGCATTAATTGTAAGTAGACACTAACTTATTATAAGTGTTACATATAATTATATATATGCACCTAGAACATTTTAATCTCTGTTATATTCTATTACATTCAATCTATTAAAAATTATTTTTAACTGCTAACTTATCATAACATTTATTGTTAAAAGAATTTCGAAAACAACGTGAGCAAATAATAAATAATATTTAAACGTGTTGTGGAAATCTTGTACCAAATAGTTTTATATAACGACCGTTAAATGACTCCTTACAATTAGTATCAAAGCACACACATCTATACAAAATCTATATTATACATTTCTCAATGTCTTTGATTTAACTCAGATTGAATTTTTGTGTATCATTTTTTACTTTTTATTAACAGCCTTTGTTTCTTCTACTCCTTCTTATTATTTAACAATTTATTAAACCTTCAATTTTTGTTTCACTTTTGAAAAATTGAAGTATTCTAATTGTAGAAGTACGAATAGTTTCCGGTAAAAAATTGTTTATACATAAATATATATAATTATGCATAATATATACATAAACAAGTATAAATAATATTAAATACACACACGCGCGCGCGCGCGCGCGCACACGCACACACACACACACGCACACACGCACACACGCACACACGCACACACACGCGCACGCACACACGCACGCACACACGCACGCACGCACACACGCACGCACACACACACACACACACACA
>NW_017304155.1:490076-491237 GCF_001594115.1 Trachymyrmex septentrionalis | reverse complement strand
TTTTTTATATTTCCTTCAAATTTAATTTTTTTTCTAAAATAAATGCAAAAATTATTCTTTAAATTATTTTTGATGTTTTCTTATTATTATTATTTTTATTACATTAAAAAATAATTTTACAACAGAAATAATAATAAGGATGTATGGATATGTATGAATACATTTCATATAAGGCACACTGACACACAATTCAATTGTACTACACGACTCACATTAGACTGTGTTCCTACAGTAATTTTTTTATTGCTTCACCAATGAGATTATATTTTAAATTAGCTAATTAGTGATATGGGCAATTAATGTACACCCTTTCATATATAATTATATATGTTTGTGAATATTTATATATGTTTATGTATGTTTATATATATTTATATATATTCCTACATGGCAAACTTTTTATCGTTTTTTATAGTTTAATATTATCAGTAATAAACGATTAAAGGAGATGATGCTATTACAGCCCTCATTTACATTTTGTACAATAACTTGATTAGTAAGCAAAATTTAAATTTAAAACTTAACAATTACACTCGTCAAAGTGTTGTTCAATCTATTTTAAATACAAAGTTACGCGCGTACGCGAAACATTTATTACATAGGACATTATAGTAGAGTCTTTCTAAATTTGGCCGCTGGGGATAAGAGTGGAATGCCAAAATTATAGAGTACCTTCTCTACAACACGAGTCTACCAATCACCGCGTACTTGCGAGAACGCAATTGCGCATACTAACCTATCAAAGTGCACTACAGTGTACATAACCTTAGCAGAACAAGTCATATGTATCACATATTATGTGTCACAAAAGAATACATTACATTATAATATGTACACCTTATTCCTGTATGTTACATAGTTTTTCATAATACCTTCATAATATCACAATCAAAAATTAACATTTATATTTTGTAATATAACTTTCACGTTTGTCTCGTATAAAATACCTACTTAATTAAAAATAAGGCTAATTATAAACATTTTTCTATGTGATATTAAGATATTAGATTTCATGTAATATAATTGTGATATTCAAGTTTTATTAAATGTTCTTTAATAATTTCATTTAAATCTTATTTTATTTTTGACTACACACAGTAGTAAGTATATATATATATATATATATACAGTTGGAATATTTGTGTTAAATTCAAACCATTC
>NW_017304155.1:488640-489976 GCF_001594115.1 Trachymyrmex septentrionalis | reverse complement strand
TACATACATATAATACATAAATATAATTATGTTAATGTTAACATTTCAATAATTTTATTTTCATAAATTATATAAAGGTTTTATTTTATTTATATTTTTCCCTAAAACTTCTTATAATATATTAAAACAATATAAATATATACAATATTATAATAAATCTTTGTTTACTCATAACAAGTATATTTTTAACTTAAATTGACTTTTCGTCGTCTTATCCACTACTATAAGTCCCCACATATAGGGACAAGATGACGAAAGTGATATGCTCCTAAAAAAATTAAATTTTAAAAAATTGTAATTTATTTAACTTCATAATTTTTACAAATGATAACTAACACTGTAGTGAATTGAAAAAAATAAATCAGTATCTTTATCTCATCACAGAAATTAGGAAAAATCGAGAAATAACTGTCTGATTTAAAAAATATTAAAAAATGTGAAAATGGTGCATGAAAAAAAAGTTCAATTTTCATGTAAAAATTCAATATAAAAGTATTACAAAAAAAGTATATTTAACTTATAGAAAATAAATGACTTTAATGATCTAGCTAAGTCTTAAGTGCTTGTTAGTTCTATGTGAATTTATATACTATGTACGAGTATATAGACCTCTAAATTGCGCGCCGAAATAATTTTTCAGTTTTGAAACGCAAACTCTATTGAATTGCCGCAGTAATATCACAAATTAAAGTTTAAAAAAAATTAGAGTTTACGTTTCAAGACTGAAAAATTATTTCGGCGCATAGTTTAGAAAATTACATGCGTAGTACACAAATTCATTCAGAATTATACAAGCACTTAAAATCCAGTTAGACTGTTAAAGGCATTTATTATTATATATAGAATTACATATTTAAAAGTTTTTTATATGTGGAAATTTAAATTTAAATCTTTTTCCAATTTTAACTGTCTAAATCTAATTATACATTTTCTTTTGTAAAATTTTTCTGTATGATTGCAGACGCGAATGTGCAATATGTACATACATATACGAGTATATAGTTGTGATAGCTAATTTAAATTACATATACGAGGTCTGTTCAAAAAGTATCGCGAATTTTATGTTTTTTCAAAAATTATTTATTTATTCATGAATATCTATTTTGTCCCTTCAAAGTAATCCCCATCAGATATTAGGTTAAGTAAAAAGTCATCGCGTATTTTTTAGCTCAAAGTTGTATATACAATATCTTCGTCAATAATGAATGAAATTCAAATTTAAAAAAAGGGTTTTAAAGCTTGAAATCTCTACTTTTAAAAGCTTATCACATTTTTTAAGTTTATATGAGTTTGATAATTTTTACATACCAAAAACTACGAGCTGAAAAAGACGAAA
>NW_017304155.1:478633-487857 GCF_001594115.1 Trachymyrmex septentrionalis | reverse complement strand
CACAGTCAACATTCGGAATGCGTCCGCGCACTTAATTTTGTTTTTCACACAAAATTTGATACAGATTCTTTGATCCATTTTTTGGAATAGGCAAAAATCGAAGACGAGCCAAAACACGTGCAAGCAAAGCAGCTGTCAAAAATTAACTGAACATTCAAAATGGCCGAACTTGTCGGCATAAGTGAGAGACATGAGTACCAACATAACGCCACAAAAAAATCGAAAATCGAATATACGTAACCCGCGGAAATTCAAAATTCGCGATACTTTTTGAACAGACCTCGTATATGTATATCAGTATATACTCAGATAGCAAAGTGTGTCTCAGCAGAATCGTACAAATCTGTGATTGCTTATGATGCTAGCAACTTGCCATAGATTTGTCTTCAATAATTTTGAATATACCGACATTGTAGCAACATGCAGACAACAATATACAATATTATAATATATATATATGTATTACCAGTAGTTTAACAACAAGATAGCTGCGTCAATGTTATCTTGCGTTGTCGGCAATATGACAGCATTGTATGATATATGATTTGTATGGCAATATGAGTACAAATTTTGATGATGACGATTTTAAAGTTGTCAGCAAATTGCTGCTAAGTTGTTACTCAATGTTATCACATCGTGAAGGCATCAAGTTGCCAACAAATGAGGATTCAATTGCTGCAATTCTGGTAGCAACACATACTTAGCAATGCATACTTAGAAAGCAACATGCCAGCAACAAGATAGACACGTTGCTATATGTATATATAATATGTGTGTGTATATACAATATACATATATAATAGAGGAGAAGATGGTATTACGGCCATTGTATATATTGTGATCTCCCTTAATATCTCCGCTATTATATAGCAAATCTTAATAACTACTTATGAAATTATTTGTTTAATAGCTCCCCGTTACACCATGACGCTAATATATCAATACTCAATAGCCACTTATTATAACATATTTTTACTTTCAAGTATTTCGAAACGTTTCTGAGGTACATTTTAACATTTAATTACACTTACTTCCTCGTTTTTCTTAAACTTGAATGTATTATAACATGAATATATATTTTTTTGAGTGTGTTATTTGCTATTTAACATTTTATTTGACTATATATATTTTGAGTTATGCAAATTTAAACAATAGCATGGCATTTTGCTAATGTGGCCCTCTATGGGTATTGATTACTCACGACCTCTTTTTTGAGATTTTTATATCAAAATAATTATTTGATAATCAATTGTAGCTCTACTGTTAATCTATAGTTTATATTACGTGTACTATTTTTAGTACTGAGATTTTTAGTACTGAGCAGATCATGTAGAAGTGATGTGAATGTATACTATATACTGTATATTATATACATTTATTTGCATATATTTTAAAATGTTTTATTTTTTTTGGTAATTTTCTAACCAAATACTTTTTTCTAATAAAATTAATATTTTAAGGCTATTTTTATGGATTTGTAGGATACATTACCGCTCATTTTTTTCTTCGAGTCATTATGTAATGTCGTCACATTTTTATTAATATCCAGAGATATGACAATGGAATCGATGTCGAATCGACGTCAATTTGATGATTTCGACGTTGGATAGTATCCTAAGTAATAAATATTTCGTAACTTTGAGTCCAAAATCAATTTAACAACATTTTAATGAATGTAATTGTCAAACTTAAATATTGATTATTAACAAAGTTATTGTGTAAAATGTAACTGAGGTGCCATAATTATAATACCTTCTCCTCCATATACGCGCGTTGTCAATGTTATGACCCTAAGTGACCTCTAACAAGTGTTAGTTCGTTATTCATTAAAAAGTTATTACCAAATAAAATCTGAAAAATGTCTCTTTTAAACTATATAAAACAAAAATTTTCTGCTTTAAAATATACTGTACGACTTTCCACGCGAAGCGAGTCCCACTTCACTTCCCCCCTTGCCAAGGGGTGTCCGACTTTCTACGCGAAACGAGTTTCACTTCACCTTCTTCCCTGTCAAGAAGCGTACGATTTTTTTTCATTCAGGTAGATCTTTCTTCATATGGAAAGTCAAATGCTCCTCGGATACGCTTTGCATGGAAAGTTGTACGCTTCTAGGCAGAAGAAAGGTGAGGTAGAATTCGCTTTATGTGGCAAGTCGGACGCTCCTTGGCATCGCGGAAGGTGGGCTGGAATTCGCTTCGCATCAAAAATTGTATTTCCTTAATCGATCCATTCCATACCTCTCTTTCTATCTAGAATTATCTGACTTCATGTAAACCAAGGAAATAATTACTAACTTTGACTGTTAATAATTTTTTAATGAATGACGAGCGACGGCTAAAATCTGTTGGAGGTCACACAGGATCATGACAACATACGTCAAGGTCAAGGTCATCGGAGCTGACTCCGCTATTTTAAATAATTATTTTTGAAAAAAAAATTTATTTTGATAAAACGTATTTGCATGTTACATATTTTAAAGAAATTAATTGTTCTACAAATTCCTCGATATTTTACATTTCAGATACGTCATTTGATTTGTTAAATTATTTATTACGCACACCAAATTCTTCGATATTGACACATCTCTTAATAGTCTTTAAAAAAGAAATACTTTAATTTTTATATTTTTACAGAAAAAACTTGGAGGCAGTTTCTAAGAGGAGTTTCTTTGAGTATAGTATTTCTTCCGATCATTCCACCAAACTGTCAGGAAGTAAATGATAATTTTTCACGATAGATTGTAGCCTGTCACTACCAAGTATAGTCAAGTATAACTTATTTAAAACTTTAATTATAAAAACTTTAATTTATTCAAGGAATTTATACGGTATCCGAATATGAACGAGTATCAAACTGATCGATCGTTGAGCATCATGTCAAATATCATTCCATTACCCAGCGAGAGTATTAATTCTATACAAAACATTCTGCAGTGTTCGTTATGTGTATTCGCTACATCAAACAGGTACGCTATGACTAATATTCCAATTATGAACATTATACAATACATATAGGCAAGCATATATGTAATGTATGTCAAGCACGTAGTATATAATTTTTTAAAATTAATATATAGTAATTTTGAATGTAATCTTTATATAATAATATATCTAATTATCATAATATTAAATCAGTAAAATTTAAAGGCAAAATAAGGTGTTAAATTCGTTAATTTCTAGGTCAGAATTCAGCGAACACTTAATTAGCCATTACACATCAAACTGCAATAATTCCAGTTTTAAAGCCATCCTTGCGCATTTACCAATCCTTAAATCCCACTTAAATCAAAATGATAACAATTCTCCTTTTATACTGGCGGAATATAAACATAAAACAGAAGAGGCTGACGAATCTTCTCTTCATGTTTCTCGCGTGAATTTGCAAAGCAACATAAGCAAACAAGATAAAAGTTTTCGAGAAGCTAAGAATTGCAAACAGTGCAATTTCATAGCCAGCACGAAGATGGAATATTGGAAGCACATGCGTTGCCACATCAAAGGTTTTACATGCTCCGAGTGTTCCTTTGTTACCAAGTATAAGCATCACATGAACCATCACTGGCTTAGTGTTCACGACGGCTCCAAGCCCTTTAAGTGCAAAAAGTGTTTGTATACATGCGTAAGCAAATCGATGTTAACTAGCCATCTGAAGAAGCACTCGAATATCTATCCGTACAGATGTGCGGATTGTACGTACAAGACCAAGTTCTGTAACGCGCTGAAGAAACATTTGCGAAAGAAGGAGCATCAGCCGGCGATGGTGCTGAACGCTGACGGCTCACCAAATCCGCTATCCATCATCGATGTCTACGGTACCAAACGAGGGCCCAAGCAGAAATCCGCTAAAAATCAAGAGACATCAAAAAACATTGTGGCAGCAAGCACAAACAATCAGCTCGATTCAACAGTGACTTCTTTACCTTTGTCACTTTATTCGTCGATTACTCATTATTTGACTTTAACTGCGATAAACGGAATAAGCAATGGACATTGGATAAATCATGATATGAACAAGAATCAATCTGTTACTATGTTTCCTTATAGCGATTTGATCGCCGCGTTCAATCTATCGAATCACGTTCTACTTTGCGAAGATGCGACATTAGCAGACGAAAATTTGCAGAAAACTGATCACGCACAGTCCGATATATTAACGGAGTATGCAAAGATGTTTACAATTTTGAGTGCTAATAAAATGCCGGAAATGTTTGCTCAAAGTTTACCTCATTTTGATATAACTAACAACATCAGCGAACCCGATTTTTCCGATAATGTGAAGGCTACTAGTGAATCCTCGACATTCGTAGCGATAAAAACCCAACTAGAATGTCACAAGACTGAATCTATAGACATACCATTAGATCTTCGCATGATCGATGTAATTAAAAATAATCATCTTCAGTTTCAGGCATTAACTGATACAACCTCATCAAAAGTCTCAGGTACTAGCAAACGTAAAGGTAAAGCGATAAAATTGGTACATTGCTTGATAAAAGATAACGCAGACAAGAAATCAGAGCAAAACGAAGATGTATCTTTCAACAATAAATCTCCAGATGATTTTTATAAAGTAAGCCAAAAAGTCAAGAACGTTAAGAACAAAGCTGATTTATTTGATGCTAAACTCACTTGCTATTATTGCGAGATTATATTCGGCAATGTGATCATGTACGCCGTACACATGGGTTGTCACAGCTTTGATGATCCTTACACATGCAATATATGCGGCCATCAATGCATCGATAAACTATCCTTTTTTTTGCATATCGCTCAATCGAAGCATTAAATAAAAATAAATTTGTCTAGTTGAATGGCATTTTACGTGCTTCAATTAAAAGGAAAAAATAATATGCATCGTGAATATACAGATACACAAAACTTTTTGCGTTAAAAAGAATGAACTGGGCAATCTATAGAATTAAAAATTTTCAAGTTAATTCTAGTCAAAAGTTTCGAATATAAAAATACTTTAAGGAGATCATAATTATCTGTGTGCATGTTTTACCAACTAAACAACGGAAAAAAATTTTTTAATTGAGATCTTTACCATTATTTAGTCCAATATGGCGTCTATAAGCTGTCAACATCGCGACAACAAATCCTCGATATATAAGCTTTGCTCTATACTTACGAAAGTCTATACTTACGAAGTCTATACTTACGAAATAGTAGTCCACAAACTAGTACTTTATATTAGCAAACACTGTCGAATTTTCAGAATTAGACTTAGCCTAATTCAATATAAAAATGTGTTACGAAAATATATGCATATGTGAGCGTGTGTTATTGATGTAGTACTATATGTAGTGATATATCAATAATACGTAAATTGTATGTGTGTAAATCCTATTGAGTCGATCAATAAAAGTATATAAAAACAAAAACAACTATAAGAGCTAAAGCCCGATCTACATAAGACGCAGAACGCAAATCGTAGGTCGCAAGTGAAATCTATTTCAGATTGTTAATAGTTATATAGTTTATATATATAGTTAATAGTTAATAGTTAGCTAATAGATCGTAGACCCCGCAATGTGTAGGACGCAAAACGTAGGACGTGAAAATTGAAGTTGACCCAACTTTCTGCATCTTGCATGTGTTCTGTATCCTACAATCATATTATATAATTAAAATAGGTTAAAATATAATCCATTTCCAATCATATTGTTAAAATAGGTTAGTTTCTAGTTTTGCGACCTGCAATTCTGCGTCTTATGATCGAGCTTTAAGCGGATGTTTGCGATCGTTAGCTTGACATACAATTTTGAAAAAAAAATTATATTTATTGATCAATAATATACATATACAGGATGAGTAACAAATTCCGAACTGGTGAAATATCTCGAAAACTAATTTTTGAGGGAAATGTTTCTTACAAAAATTGTAGGATTTTAAATGAAATTCTCTTTACTGATCTGACCTTGGGTGATGTCGCTAAGATCAGATCAAGATCATATCATTTTTTTTAAATGGCACACTCTATTTTTATTCTAAAATCTAATAGCTAGTGTTAAGAGCTAATACAAAAATAAAAGATAACCTCTAATGGCTTTAATCTTGACAAATATTATATTATCCAGGACATGATCTTACCCAGTGAGAAATCGCAATGAAATCGATGTCGATTCCATTATTATTTCTCACTGGGTAAACAACATTCAAGAGGTTTTAGCCATCAGTCGGATACCTTGCATAATGCTAATGCCAGCGGTACTGTGACTTTCAAACCCCATAATTCGAAAAATACTTTATTGTAGTAAGCTGAAAAGCTCTAACACCAGATTCTGGAATCAAAAATAGAGTGTGCCATTTAAAAAAATCAATATGACCTTGACCTGACACTGACGATACCACTTAAAACTTTTGTTGTAAGGTTTTAAATGATCTATTCATTGGACAGTCTGACATTAAGTGATATCGTCAGTGTCAGGTGTAAAAAAAAAATATTTCTTTCGGAAAGACTTAGTTTTCGAGATATTTTATCGGTTCGGGACATATATATATATTTATGCATGTATATCTGCACACACACACGCGCACGCACACGCACACAATATATACAGGGTGTCTCGCAATTTTTGGCCAAACTTTTCTGTGTAAATAAAGCAGACTAAATTGAGTCTAAAATCCTCTACCAATTTTGAAATGATTATATATCTTTATATATATATATATATTTTTTTTATATATATATTATATACATACATAATATATACAATAATATATTATGTATGATATTTCGTATGATATTCCTGGTAAAAAAATTTCGTTGAAATTATTCCATGTTTTGGAACATTTCAAATAATTGCTAAAAATTTGCTGAAATTTCACTGAAAGTGAATTTTCCAGCTAATATACTAAAAAATCATTGAAACTGAACTGAAATTTCTCTCAAATTTCTTTAAAATTTTGTTGAAATTTCTCAGAAATTTTTGCTGAAATTTTTCTAAAATTTTGCTACAATAAAAATAAGTTTTTCAGCTAAAAATCACTGAAATTAAACTGAAATTTTTCTCTAATATTGAAATTTTTCCTAAAAATGTTCTAAAACGTTGAATAATTTCAACGATTTGATCCCTAATAGAAATTTTCTATTAGGGATGTATTCAATATATGTATACGAATCAAATTGAAATCAAATTTGATCGAAACTATTTTCAAATAATTATTTTTAACAAGGTGTGATACGTGTATTTATATATACGCCTCGAGTTTTCGTTACTTATCAAAAACTAAAATGGACAGGTATTGTAATCGATACCACAAATTTAATTTTTGATGTTTATTGTTGCATTTTTGTAATGATGAAACAAACCATGTGATGGAGACTCTTTTACATATACGAGGTCTGTTCAAAAAGTATCGCGAATTTTGTGTTTTTTTTTTAATTATTTATTTATTCATGAATATCTATTTTGTCCCCTTCAAAGTAATCCCCATCAGATATTATACACTTGTGCCAACGTTTTTTCCAATCCTCGAAGCACTTCAAAAAATTATTTTTTGTGATCTTGTTCAGCTCCTCCTTCGATGCCGTCTTTATAGCTTTATGGCTCGTACGGCAGCTTCCATTGGGATGATTGAGCTTTGGTTTCCACGTCATAACCATAAACCCATGATTCGTCACCAGTTATGACCCTCTGGAGCAAATTTGGGTCGTCGCGGACAGAGTCCAACAGCTCCTTAGCAATGTTAATGCGATGCTGTTTTTGGTCGAAATTGAGCAATTTTGGTACGAATTTCGCGGCGACCCGTCTCATGCCCAAATC
Organism: Trachymyrmex septentrionalis; assembly: GCF_001594115.1. Taxonomy (NCBI): domain Eukaryota; kingdom Metazoa; phylum Arthropoda; class Insecta; order Hymenoptera; family Formicidae; genus Trachymyrmex; species Trachymyrmex septentrionalis. The sequence continues at coordinate 480,089 of NW_017304155.1, read as the reverse complement.
ATTGGTAAAAATCGAATGGCACGAGCCAATCGATATGTTTAGGTCCTCAGCAACCTCTCTAACGGTGATTCGACGATTGGCCAATACTATTTTCTTCACTTCATCAATGTTTTCGTCTGTTGTTGACGTGCTCGGGCGTCCGGCACGCTCTTCGTCGTTCACATCTTCTCGGCCCTCTGAGAACATTTTGTACCACCGATAAACGTTGCTTCGGTCCAAGGTAGCTTCACCATATGCCACAGTCAACATTCGGAATGCGTCCGCGCACTTAATTTTGTTTTTCACACAAAATTTGATACAGATTCTTTGATCCATTTTTTGGAATAGGCAAAAATCGAAGACGAGCCAAAACACGTGCAAGCAAAGCAGCTGTCAAAAATTAACTGAACATTCAAAATGGCCGAACTTGTCGGCATAAGTGAGAGACATGAGTACCAACATAACGCTACAAAAAATCGAAAATCGAATATACGTAACCCGTGGAATTTCAAAATTCGTGATAATTTTTGAACAGACCTCGTATGTAGAATAAGCACAACGATATTATACAGATTTCAATCTTTATCAACGAAAATTTAATAAGGAAAATGAAAATGCTATAGAATGCTATGACTTAAATTAATATCCAGCATTTACACGATTTAGTTAAGCAATTATCGGATGCTCCAAATATTTCTCCCCAACGTAAACTTGCATTAATTTGATTTATTAACAAATTGATGATTTAATGCAAAAGTTTCCATTGATTAAAAATTCTGAATTATTATTATTCCAATCATATAAGATTAGATAATTGATATATACACGTATGTGTGTTCATATCATATAATATTATATATAATATATTATACATATGAGTTGAAGAAATTTTTTACAAAATCTTGAAGAATACAAACAACCTACTTGGAACTAAGAAATAATTAGGAAATAAAATAAAATATAATTTTCTATTATTTTTCAATAGTTGTTTGCATTCGAGTAAAATTTTTTCAATACACACTTATTCTTCTTCTTACAAATCTATACATTTTTTTATGATTTTACGTGCGTACACTGTGCATTTATATAGCGAGCAAAATTTAATAACAAGTTTATAGCGTATTATTATATAACAAGTGCCAGATTTATTTTGACGAATTCCACACACATTATTGTGTTTTTGAATTATTTTCCATTTTTGTTTTGTTTCTCTTTTATTTAATTGCATGCTATTTTGTTCTCGCAATAATATCGATAACTAAAACAAATCTTATTAAACGGATACATAAATTCTCTTTTTGAAAATCTTTAGACTTTTTCAAAGAAAAAATTGTTTTTATTTAAAACTACACATTTTTACATCCGAACTCTTTTTTTTTGTTGATCAATTTGATCTAGTGATGTACATTTTTTATTCACATGAATTAGACATATCAATATTATGCGAATTTTCTTTATTTATATATATATATATAAA